>NW_016223399.1:0-1429 GCF_001687245.7 Rhagoletis zephyria
CTTGTCCTGTGTCAAAATAATCTACAACCCTGCAGGGTCTGTAGGAGTTCCGGCACTCTTACTACGAGAAAGGGATCTTAATTATTATTAAACTGACAAGAAAGGATTTATCTTTACTTACTGTCACAGAACACTGAACTCTATGTACATACGTTGCAGGGGTATAACTGAAGGTCAGCACTTCTTGTCGTAGCTAAAAGTAATCGAAAGCAGAAAAATTGCAGAACAAGTACTAGGCAGTTGCCTCGGACTAAGTGGAACCAGATTTTTGTTTTCTAATGAAGCGTTTTTGAGTGCCAGAACTGAATGGCATTACCACAAGCAGAGGCAGTTTCCACAACTGAACATGGATTTCACCTTTTTAGTTGTAAAATATACATATTTCTCTAAAGTCACTTCCAATGTCTGAAGAAAAACTTTCTTCTGCTGTTTTTCGCTACGACTTTTACGTCTGAGGTCCCATTGCAAACAGACATTTTCTTGAAAACTTGCACTTTGGCTTCGGCGCCTTTGCACTAATTATGTACTTATTCAACTGTTTCCCAAACAAGTTCCATAACGAAAATGAATTTACAGCAAAGCAGCCGTCTGCCGTAAAACGAAATTGTTTAATTAATTAGTTTATGAACAACACTACGTCGCAATTTAATTATTTATTATGCGGCCAGTGAGCTGCCGCTGAGCTTTAAACTTACGCCGAAATTTAATTACGCACACCATTTATGTATAAATATATAATCGTCTTTGATAGTGAATTTCCATCAAATCAACCAGCTTAATTTGGTCTGTACCGTGTGGTAATTTTTTGTACAAAGAAATCGCAACAAAATAAACTAAAAGGCATTCAAAAATAAATGTTTTCCTTGCTATTGTCGAAATTCAGAAACAGATTGCGATTAGTTAAACATCTGGCAGGTAGTAGAAGATTCAAACGAAAAGTTTCACGTAAAACTTTTTAACTCTTAATTGTGACAATTTGTTTGAAAGGCAAAATTTCGACTTTCCGGCAGAAAAAAATGGACTTTGGAACAATTGGTGGGACAATTGGAAAATTATTTGAAAATATCTCTTACTTAATTAGATAATTAGATTAATTAGATAGATACTTTTAATTAGATAACCTAGTTAATATAAAAATTNATGGCATCAGAATCGGACTGCCTTTGGCCTAAGTGTAGCGGGAGTCACTCCCTCTCTAGCCTTTCCAACCTAACCTAACCTAACTTAACCGTTAACTTTGTTCAACTACGAGTACTCACCGACAATTCGGCCCTAAGGAATATGAAGAGATATTTTTCTTTTTCATAGCTGTAGCGAGTATTAACAGATAATGCCAAACGATTCTCTATATCGTCCGTCCAATCATAAAATGTTAAAAACTCTTCTATTGCCTCTTCACTAATTTAAAATTTTATGGTTTATAATTAAA
>NW_016223400.1:0-273 GCF_001687245.7 Rhagoletis zephyria
TCCGGCGGGAAACTTTAGTTAACGGCGCGAATTAATATTAGTACGTGTGACATGTATGTGTGTGTACATATGCACCTATGCCAACATTAGGGCGGGTCGAAAAAATATAGAAATATTTAGGGTGAAGGCCTAAACACAATGACTATTCTCCATTTCTGAACTCCTGAATTGTCCATTTTCTTTGGAACTATCCATAAGGGTGCATTATATGGTGAAAAGCTCTTCTTTATGATTCCATTGTTTTCCATTTCATCGATTTGTTTCTTTATTTCT
>NW_016223400.1:378-1429 GCF_001687245.7 Rhagoletis zephyria
TTTTTCTTCAAGATTCATTGCATCGTTTTGCAATTTTTTAAAAATTTCATTGTTACTTACATTTTCTGTTTGTATTTCCTCCGTTTCCATTATATCATTGATATATTCTTTAGATTCCTGTACGTAATAATCTTTTATATAATCTTCGTTAAACAAATCTTTCATATTTAGTTTAAACTTCTCTTCTTCTTTTGTATCCTCGTTGACATATTCCCTGTCACTATCGAGATCATACACGCTTATAAAATCCTTTCCTTCTCTATTTTTATATAAACCTGTGTTTTCTTTTCTTTTAGGAAAATGTTCCTTTTCTTTGTGGCTTTCTAAACTTCTAAAACGTATTTCCTGTCCGTTCACTTTCATTATGTTCGTTTTGTAGGATAATTCCATTTGTAATGGAATTAGAACATCGTTTCCTAATATTCCATTATAAGGTTTATCCTCAAACGCATCCATAACTAAGAAAGTTACGATTGTTTTACTTTTATCCTTAAATTCTCTNCTGTGTTTTCTTTTCTTTTAGGAAAATGTTCCTTTTCTTTGTGGCTTTCTAAATTTCTAAAACGTATTTCCTGTTCGTTCACTTTCATTATGTTCGTTTTGTAGGATAATTCCATTTGTAATGGAATTAGAACATCGTTTCCCAATATTCCATTATAAGGTTTATCCTCAAACGCGTCCATAACTAAGAAAGTTACGATTGTTTTGCTTTTATCCTTAAATTCTCTTGGTAACCACGTCAAGATATATGTATCCGCGATTTCCTTCTTCTTTCCGGTTATTATTATTCTCGGAACTTCTAATTTGCTTTCTAGTTCCCTTGGGAAAACTCCTCTATTTATAATAGATGCTTCTGCGCCTGAGTCCACTAAAAGTTTCACTGGTATTCCTCCAATGTTTCACTTCGATTATTGGGATTCTCCTTTTTCTTTGACCTTCTTCTGCGAAGTTTTCAACTAAAACATTATCAATTTCCATAGGCTCTGCCACTTGCCTTTTTGGTTGCCTCGTATTACCGCGAGTAAACTGTGTTGGTTGATAGTTTTGTTGC
>NW_016223401.1:0-175 GCF_001687245.7 Rhagoletis zephyria
AAAAATATAGAAAAAAGGTTTTTTCTTAACAGCGGTCGTCCATCGGCAGCCAATGGCAAACCTCCGAGTGTATTTATGCCATAAAAAACAGCTTCTCATAAAAATACAATCGCCGTTCGGAGTCGGCGTAAAACTGTAGGTCCCTCCGCTTTGTGTGACAAGGCGCACGCCACAA
>NW_016223401.1:481-1429 GCF_001687245.7 Rhagoletis zephyria
AAATTCCGACTTTACTTTTTCACATGCATTTTTGGACCACCCTAATGTGCATATATGTTTCTCATATTTATAAATAGATTCCCTGAGGAAGACGCGAATATACGTCAAAACAAATAGGAGGAAAATAAACTTTTATTCTATTTGTAATAAAATACCGAAAAGCTCCATACACAACATTAAACTCTCAGTCGAGGAGAAATAATTATAACATACATGTATGTTTGGTTTTTGTACGGCTGCTAGTACCACTTTATATGAATTCGCTACTCTTCTACGCGAGAATCTGAAATGTGCTACTCTTCCACGCGAATAGTGAAATGTGCTAGTCTTCCACGCGAAAATCTGAAATGTGCTACTTTTCGACGCGAATAAAGAAATGTGCTAGTCTTCGACGCGAATAGTGAAACGTGCTAGTCTTCCACGGAAATTTGAGATGTGCTACTCTTCGTTGGGAGCGACGATATGTATGTACCTTAGACTGCATCACTCCCCATACAAAAAAAATCGGTGCTATTTTTTATTTTATTTTTTTAAATCCCCTCAAATGACGAAACGGTTTAAGCTTAAAAAATTTGCGTAAAAATATTTTTAAAAATTAAAAAAAAAAATTGAACGGAATCGTAATAATGATATTTTTGATGCTGTTTTTAACTTTTTTCAAAGATTGGTATAAGAAAAACTTGAATAACTGAGCCTAAACTCTCCCGATTTAGACTTGTAAGATATTATTGGAAAGGTATTTTCTCACCCTTTTTATTTCTTTGCTAATAAACTCATTCAAATGATGAAAGGGAAAGGTAGGATGAACGAATATCATTCAAAGTTGAATTAAGATGTGTTGGTATTTAAAAAAAAAAATATTGGGACACGAATGACTTTTTTTACAAACAAATAAAAATAGTGGGAAAACACCTTTCTACCGAGATCCCATAAGTCTAAATCAGAATA
>NW_016223402.1:0-1429 GCF_001687245.7 Rhagoletis zephyria
ATTTCATTTAATATTTAGGATCTTAGTTTATTTATTTTTTCTATTTTTTGGTGTTTGTTTTATTAAATTTTCAGATTTTCCTTAAAAATCATTTTGGTTTTAATTTCATTTAATTTTTAAATACCTTTTTTTGGTTTTACTTCATTTTTTCCTTTTTCTACTTTAATTTTCTTTTGGCTTTTAGACTTTATTGTTTGAAAAAGAAAAAAAAACTTTTTTTTATTTCATTTAACTTTTAAAAATATTTTTATTTTTTTTTTTTTTTTGCTTTACTCATTTTCATTTAATCTTTGCTTTTCGTTTTTTAACTTAAATTTCTCTTATTTATTAATTTTTATTGGTTTGAAAGAATTTTTAAAAGCTTATGTTTAAAAGGTGAACCGCATAACGCTAAGACGTCCTCTTTAGCAGATCTTCTACTTAGTCATTCGAAAGATAGTAAAGAGTTTTCACGAACGTTTCACGTTTACGAACGACTGCGGTGAGTTGGAAGACAGTTGCCAGAATTGACCTGTTAGTGTAGTGCGAATGAGCTATCCGCTAACCAAACCAAAAATGGTGTTGTGGCCCTTACTAGAAGAAGAAGGTTGGACCTCAATAGGCAGATTTCTCCGAAATGAAGTATTTAAGTGTTAATTTATTACAGTAAACTTTTATGGGAGTCTAACGTTGACAATGCAAACAAGTCTTTGGTAAAACGTGGCGTCTATAACTTAGAAAAATCCTCGCTGATAAGATCCATTATTAGCTTTGCTGTAGCTTAACTTCAAAGAAATGTCACCATGTGGAGTACGGGAGCTATCCCTATAACACTAACGGCTGTTCTGTACTTTCTGCCAAATATTTCGTCACTTTGCTACCTTAAAAAAAATATGTGCTTTCGTGCTAATTTGTTTGAGGATTGAGGCCGAAATTTCTAGAGAGATAGAGATGTAGACCTTAATATCTTCTCAATGCCTCAGAATCGTACTACAATGTTAAGTTCTCTTAGGTTGCAGACTGACACAGGATAAGGATCTCGAGTCTATCTCGATGATACCGAGAACAATCTCAGCTTCTCTCTTCCAAGCCGAGATATTTTTTGATACCCCAAGGAAGTGCTGGGAAATAGATGGAGAGGTCGGAGCTTAAGTGTTTCTAGTGACAATCTAACTGCCCTGTAAGCGCTTCTAAATCAGTTCTGTAAATACAACCTTGCATCCGGAATCGAACTGGAGCTTATTTTTTATGAGAATACCACTTTTAAACTAAATAATAGCCAACAACCTTTTCATCCGCCAAAAATTCGTTTGTAAACTATATAGTTATGTATTTTTACATAAATCATATGTACCTACATATATATTTTCCTTTCGAAAGGCATGCCCATCAAAATCAAAACCCCATAAATTCACTCCTTCACAGCATAATTTAGTAGCCAATAAGTAAC
>NW_016223403.1:0-338 GCF_001687245.7 Rhagoletis zephyria
GCGCCCTGGACGCCGGCCACCGCCCACATCGTCACCTTGTCGGTGCAGCTCATCAGGGTGGTCTCATCCCGGCCCTTCACCAAGCGTTTGAAGTCAGAAGTCGGCTGACAGCTGGACACGCCTACAAAACTAATTGAACCCTTGTTGCCCTTTTTCACGCGCAAATCGTTAGCGGTAGAAGAGCTGGGAAACTGCGCCGAGCCACAGGGCGACTTGCTGACGTACAGGTAGAGGGCGAGGTTGCTCTTCAGGCGGAAAGCAGGCCCACCTGGAGTCTGGGCATCTTCACCTGGAGACGAGGCCGGCTCGAGGATCAGGTCAGAGTCTCCGAATGCTCC
>NW_016223403.1:388-1429 GCF_001687245.7 Rhagoletis zephyria
GGGCGATGATCTCCGCGTGGCAGTCCAGGAGGGTGCCGCCGTCCAGCTCAAAGTTCTCCGCTGAAAGCCACTTGGAGCCGGTGCCGATGGAGAGGACGGTGGGCCGTTGATGACCTGGTTGCTCAGTCTTATCGACGGCGACAAAGGCGGCGATCACCTTGAAGCCGAAGTTCGCTCCAGAAGAGCCTTTGGAGCCCTTTGAGTTGTCCTTAAGGCTGCTCCAAGTGTCGTTGACCGCCTCGTAGATTGCCTGGCTAATTGCGTCGTCAAGTGGCGGAAGAGTGGCCGTCGGTGTACTCGGAACGTGCTTCGGGACAGTAGAAATGGCCTCTGGAGTTGGCGATGGAGATGAGTCGGGAATGAGCTCTTCCTCCTCAAAAGGGGCGACAATTTCAGTCGGCGGTGGTGGTAATTCAGCGACGATAACGACTTCATTGTTCAACACTTCATCTTTACCACTTTCGCCAGAACCTTCAGTTTTCGGACTTTGAGTCCTTTTTGTCTCATTTCTGCGCCCGGTAAAGAAGTTCTTGATTCGCTTGAAAAAGGACGGCATTTTAGGTCAACAATGGCTTAAAATAGAAAACCAAGGCAATGTCAATATGAGAAAAACTTTCAAACTCAGCTTACCACAGTGGTCCTTAAAAAACAGCAGATGTTGAAAAAGTCGTAGTCCAGAGAAGAACGTTTCAGAGGAAGACGAAGATAAAGGGCGCAAAAGATAAAGGCAAAACAATCTCTCTTTTCTGTTCTCGCTGCGAGCACGCATACTTCTTTTGTTTCCCTTTTTTTGACGCGACAGAGCAACGAGGGGTCAGCCCTAGAGTACGTGCAAGATGGCAGAAAAAAACCACCGGTTGTTTATTTTGGGTTTCGAAAAAACAACAACAAAAGCTGCCAAACGGAAAGACATTTCGTGCGATCACATCAAGATTTCTCGCCTACAGGTACATCATTTCCCGATGGTGATCAAAGCAAGCTGATCACCCCATCACCACCACCACCATCACATGAACTCCACTGAAAACCGCAAAAGCTCAA
>NW_016223404.1:0-1428 GCF_001687245.7 Rhagoletis zephyria
AAAATTTGGAGAAACCATAAAGCTTCCTCTTCGGATCGTTATTGGAGCCCGAAAACAATACAAAAACACTCAACCTAGCTTATCTTTGGATGATGTAAGGAGTCCTTTTAAACAAATAATGGGTTAAAAATGAGGCCGCGCGGATTCTTCGGGGGTTATCTGAGTGAGCTTTCTGCCACTCCGTAATCCCTCCTTTAAGGAGTTCTTTAGGCAGATTTTTTTTTACATATATAATGAAAGGCCCTTTTTTCCAGCGGATCTGTTCCTTTGGGATTCTTTTCGGGGCCTCCCTAGAAGGATCAGCGCACCGCACAGGGAGTCCTAATTGTGCGCTTTGCGGGCTCTGCTGGTTAGCTGGAAATTTGTATTTTGTCCACGAACAAAATATCTACACAGTTGCAGTGATTGTCTCTCATTCACAATTAAATCAACCCGCCCTAATGAAGGTGCATAAACATCCATCCATGCATATACATGTATGTATCTGTAGTATTTATAAATGTCTATGTGTTTGTACCAATGTTGAATGCACGTCCATCATCGCTTCTGGCTCTGCAGCTACTTAAAATGGGAGAGCTGCTGCTTTCTAGTTTTGGACTAAATGCAGCGACAGTTACACAAGTCAATAAAAGTTAGTTATAAAACGTTTTACTAAATATGGGTAAAAAAAAGTTCGTTATATATATATACAGTATCGGTCAAGACAAAAGCACCGCCTAGCGAGATGGGCTCTGCGAATTCCAGTAGGTCCGATTTTTAGCTGAAAGGTTTCTAGTCGGATGCCGATTGCACAATCTGGACTCAACTGCTCGTCTTCAGATTGTCTCACTTACTGATAAACTTCGTCCTTTATTTATATTACTTTTAGAGTTAAACGGATAAGTCTGGATAGTTTTCGTGACCAGAAAGATGTTTTCCGCTGTCTTCCCCAGCTGTGCTGATTCAGTACATTACCAGCTTTCTATAAATTTTTCAATTTCTCGGAAAAATCATATGACGAGGCTTTAAGTTTCAAAGAGTTGGAATAAGCAAAATTTTGATAAAAATTCGTTATTCTGTTGTGTGGTAATAGCTTCACCAGTGTGTAGCCTTGATTCTGATCAGCGCGGGCGGCACTTTTTTACTTTTTCTCCCAGAATAAAGGAAACGATATCGAACTGAAAGTATCGATAAAGTACTCATTTAAAGTAACCCTGTAAGTTTAAAAAAAAAAGTTCAGGATTGGGTACCCATCAATATCTGGTTAAAAAGACTGGATATTTACCAAATTCAAAACATTAAATCTAAATATTGGTCTAATTTTCTAATAAAGAATGACTTTAATAAGTGTTTGGTTATATGGAGTTAAGTGTGTACACATTTGGGCTCTTTAAAGCCCTAAATATATCCATATTGCTTTACATATAAATTCCAAAGTATAGACATATG
>NW_016223405.1:0-1428 GCF_001687245.7 Rhagoletis zephyria
ACAACTTTGGACGCTTTTTTGATTCCAAAATAAAAAATAGCGGTATACTCTTTTTCGATATAGAGCAATCCTAGGATGAGAGAGTACTAAAATTTCAACTTCACTCTTTTTGGATCACCCTAGTGTACATATATATATTTGTAAGATTTTTACAGTACACCCAAGGCAACTGGCAGCATTATAGGAAAAATAACAAGCTGCGTATGCTGTTGTTGAATTTTTGCTGTAAAGTGTCAAAAAAGTAAACAAAACTTGACATAGGCGAGTAAATTGTAAACAAATGTTAAAATTCATGGACTACTTCGAATGAAAAACAGGCAGATATTTATGCACATATTACTAAGTATACTTTAGAGTAAGAGTTTGAAAAATATTATATAACAGTGACACCTAGTCAACAGTATTTTTTGCGCAATGTGCTTAAATAACGTGTCAAACGGTTACTCATTAAAAAATACTAAATGGAGATTATATAATGTGTTGATATTGTGAGAAATGTGTAATACATATCGTTCATTTGCTGCAAGAGTGCCTTAGAAAGAAAATATATATTCTTCTTTACTATATAGATTGGCGCTTACACATATGTTAGTGTTTGGCCGAGCTTCTCCTCCGACTTGTGGCGTGCGCCTTGATGTTATCACACAAAGCGGAGGGACCTACAGTTTTACGCCGACTCCGAACGGCGATTGTATTTTTATGAGAAGCTGTTTTTCATGGCAGAAAAACACTCGGAGGTTTGCCATTGCCTGCTGAGGGACGGCCGCTGTTAAGAAAAAACCTTTTTCTATACTTTTTTTTGCGATGTTGCTTTGACCAGGGCTTGAACCCAGGTGCTGATGAGTGGAAGCGCGCACTGCTTACCACTACACCACAGCGTATAAAAACTTTAAACTTTGAATTGTTTTCCTCGAAATTTTTATTTTTTGCGTTATGACACTCTTGCAGCAAATAAACGATATTTTCTATGCAATTTTTCATTGCATGTCAACAGGCTATTCTCATGTGCGCCCCAAACAAACCGTTACCTTTATTTGTATAAGACAGTCGGTGGTCGGGGCGTATGAGTAACCTGTTGACATGTAATGAAAAAATTACATATTTTCCACTAATGGACGCCCCACAGTGCTGTGTCTCCATATAAAAAGTGGGCAAAAAAAGAATAATGGACGGATTTGAGTAAAAATTCGTTTCAACTTTTTTTTACCTTATTCTTACATTTTTCATGGAAACTGAGATTGAAACTGCAAAATTTGATATTCATAAGTAGTTCCAATACTGAGTAGTTATTTTATTATTTATACTGGGCGTTTTCCNATTGAAACTGCAAAATTTGATATTCATAAGTAGTTCCAATACTGAGTAGTATTATTTATACTGGGCGTTTTCCTAATAATATTAAAGACTTCAAGGCTTCATTCTATGGCT
>NW_016223406.1:0-1428 GCF_001687245.7 Rhagoletis zephyria
TTGTTGCCATTGGCGATTGTTGCTTATTTCTCATGTTTTGCATGGTGGGAACGGTTTATTCTTTGAAGGTATTGTCTTGCTAGGCGGTATTTTCTCTAGCTATTTTTTTTTTAATCTGTGGTTTTAATAACGATTTAACGATTATGCATAAATCTCGATGCCTGGAGTTCAGCGTTACCAAATCTCATTTTTTTCCACAACGGCGATTTAGGTGGTTTTGCAACTGGTCGATGGTCGGTTTTGCAAAAACATCGACGATATGTACATTATGGTGGGCTTTAAAAAATCAAATTGGAGTCGGTTAAGACGTCTTCATAGGGTAAACTGAACTTTGTCCTCTGTGCGACACGCCTTAACCGCCTCCAATCGGGACCAAAATTTATATGTGATATACTCGATAATAGTACCATCGATGTAGGGGTTGAGGCTTAGGAAATCTGATGTGAAAATTTGCTTCCTACTTTTAAGGATCACCTAAATTACATACTTACAACTCAAAGGTATTTTCGTATTACCNACTCGATAATAGTACCATCGATGTAGGGGTTGAGGCTTAGGAAATCTGATGTGAAAATTTGCTTCCTACTTTTAAGGATCACCTAAATTACATACTTACAACTCAAAGGTATTTTCGTATTACCACACGATATCTTCCTTAATATTACATATATCAAATTTAATTATTGATACCTCATTTTGAAGAGGGGAAGCCCACGTGTGTGCGAAAAACAGTCACACTGTTAAAATTTTGTAGTTTTTAAGAAGCTAAAAGCACTGTATCCGGTCAATCCAGCTCCATATCTTTCATTATAGTCCATCAAATTTAATCAGTGAAAAAATTTCTGGCAACCCTGCCTAAAAGTAGCGAGCCTCAATTTCACCAACAAATTTTCCCTGGACAGAATGATATACAAATCAAGAACTCTATCGTACGATCCAACTTCGCAAATGAATTGAAGATGAGCCCATCTAAGCTAACAAGTGATGAAATGGGTGTTTATTTCTTATAATTGCAATAGATTTTTTTCTTTATGCTGACCTAGGAAGAAGGAGAAGGTGAAAAAATATTCCGTCATTTGTCGGCGGCCAGTGGCCACAACATGTACCCTTCATTGTCAAGGGTGATGCAGCTTACTGTCGATATCGATTGTTATCGATTTTTCGATGCGTTAATGCATTTGCGCTTCTGGAGTAAGAGTTCTTATTTTTCAAAAGCACTGAGCAGTTATGTAGGGAGGTTGTTGGAAATTCGTTTAAAAATTAAATTTTTTTGTGCGTTTCAGACGGCCGCGGCGTTCCTAATTTAGTTTTGAAATTGACTATCGCCAATTTCGTATCGTCGTTCACGGAGTTATTTAGCGCATGTCTAGCCGAGGGCCCATTCCCTTCAGTTTGGAGGAGCCAAATTCTGGGCCAATTGCTGAGCTG
>NW_016223407.1:0-1428 GCF_001687245.7 Rhagoletis zephyria
AATACAAGAAAGAAAATAAAGGTGAGTACGTACATAGATAAAGGCAAAAGTAAAAATAAAAGCAAAGATGCGTAAAGATAAGTGCAAAAATGAAAACCTAGGTAAATTTAAACACTTTACTTATGTAAAGCAAAGGTAAAAATGAAGATAAATATTAGAAAAGATGGGGATAAGGATACATACGATAAAAGTAAAGATGAAGATAGAGGAAGAAAGATTAAAATATAGATAAGAGGATATGGGTAGAGACACAGACTCAATCTGGGAACTATTTCGGGATTTTAGAAATTTTCAGGATTCCCGGAACTTATCGATATAATAACCGATACTTTTATCGGTTTTGTTATCGCTGTTTTTATAGATTTTGTTATCGATATTTTCAGTGATCCTTTTTAACGATATTTTTATCGATATTTTGAACGAATTTGTTATCGATATTTATCGATGTTATCGATTTTGTTATCGAAAATTATCAGTATCTTTATCGATTTTGTTATCGCTATTTAACGATTTTGTTATCGATCTTTTATCGATTTTCTTTTCGTTATTTTTATCGATTTGTTATCGATGTTTTAACCGATTTGGTTTTAGATATTTTTATCGGTTTTGCTATCGATACTTTGATGAATGTTATTATCGATTTTGTTAACGATGGAGTATAAATATTAAAATAAAGATAAGGGAAATTAGAGCGAACAGGGTTGAGGTAGCGATCTAGATAGAAAAGACAAAAAATATAACCCTAAGCAAAAGCAGATATATGTGTGTATGTATATTGCTTATGAGATAAACTAGATATGTAACTTAAGTTTCACTTCTCCAGTGTGCCCCAGGCGCACTTACTTTTTTTATGACTTACAAGTTCTATTTCTGCTATAGTGGCTCTANGATGCGAAATGTGATTCTTATAACTATGTGTTGTTGATTGTTTTTTTTTTTCTTATTTCAAAGAACCACTTCCTTTATAGAAAATATCTTTCCTTTGTTGCAAGCAAAACAAACGCCTCCTTGGGGCAGACAATTGCAGTTAGCTGCGCGTGCCACTGGCGGTCATTCGAATCCAATGACATTTACACATTTTCACGCACAGCCAGCCATTCACACATACGCACAAATCTATCTGTGTGCATGCATATCATCATCATTCGCATAACAGCTTGTCCAGATGTCATTTGGGTTTAGGTGTCCGCATTGTAGTTAGAGACCACAGCAAATACACGGTTAATAATCCGATTTTGAAACAAAGAACAACAAAGTTATTCCGTAATTGAGGCAAAATGCACTCGAAATACAGTGAGCCACTCGAAGTGAGTGAGGTAAATGGTCAGTCCAGGCATGCGGTGAATAGCAGCCGTCTGTCAGCCAGCAAACGCCTTTCCGCAGCACGAACACTAAAGGCTGATTTTCTAATTTTCAACAGATTCTTCA
>NW_016223408.1:0-1428 GCF_001687245.7 Rhagoletis zephyria
CTAGCTATTTGTAATATTGGTAGTAGACCCACCTTTGTTACCTCAAACAAGGAAGGAAGTACTAGATATTACCTTAACGTCTAATTTTTTCTTGGAGAGTGTTAGGGAATGGCATGTACTAAACGACCACTCATTCTCTGACCATATGTACCTATCATTAGAAATCTCTTTGGAATCTCCGGCTCCGATTTTGTATAGAAACAAGAGACGTACCGACTGGACTATATTTAGGACGGTACTATCGGAGTCTCTGCTCAACTACGCTTTTTTTTTTCTTCCGAGAGGAAAGAGGAAGCCACACTGGTGGACTAAGGAAATTTCCTCTTTAAGGAAGGAAAGCAGGAAACTCTTCAACGCTGCAAAGCGTAATGGTTCTTGGCCTGCTTNAGCCCAAAGGGACTCCTGGAAGGATTATTGTGATAGCATAGAGGGACAATCGGAGGGTAATCGCTTGCGCAAAGTGCTTGCCAAAAATCCGACGAACCCAATGTTTATTCAGAAGGCGAATGGCGACTGGACATCATCCCAAGAGGAGATGCTTGAGGTTCTAATGAGCGCCCACTTTCCAGGGTGTATTGAGGAGCCTGGCGTCGCTCGCACAATTTCTGGACCCTCCTTAGAATGCATAGATTTTATTGATGTAGAAAGGGTAGATTGGGCCATAAGGTCCTTCCAGCCCTACAAATCTCCAGGCATGGACGGCATCTTCCCTGCCGAACTTCGGGCAACGTCTGACATTCTATGTCCGATGCTTGTTTCAATCTATAAGGCTTGTCTCAGACTTAGCTTCATACCCAAGGGTTGGACACTGGCGAAGGTTGTGTTCATTCCCAAGGGCGGCAGACCATCCCACGTGAAGCCAAGCGACTTTCGACCGATTAGCCTTACATCTTTCTTCCTGAAGGTTCTGGAAAGACTACTGGACGTGAAGATCCGAACAGAAATTGATTTAAGTAAATTATCTAGCTGTCAGCATGCCTATTGGAAAGGCAGATCTGTAGACACAGCTTTGCATGGTATTGTCAGCACCATTGAAAAGGCATTAGCGCTTAAGGAATATGCATTAGGCGTATTCCTTGACATCGAGGGTGCCTTCAATAATGTTCTCCCAGAAGCTGTTCTCCGCGCCCTAACTAACCTCGGTCTGGAGTACCCTCTGGTAGAATTTGTTCACCGCCTTAGAGGCTACAGAACTATATACTCGGAGATGGGAGAGGTATCGGTAACAAGGTATGCAAACCGCGGCACCCCGCAAGGCGGTGTCCTCTCCCCACTCCTGTGGAATCTAACGGTGAATACTCTGCTGCCGCAGCTACAGAGCACGGGCTGTCAGGTAGTTTCCTACGCTGATGATCTGGCCCTGACGGCGGTAGGTAAGACCCCAAGTTCTATGTGATCTGGTCCAAGGCGCCTTACGCGTTGTGGAAA
>NW_016223409.1:0-1428 GCF_001687245.7 Rhagoletis zephyria
TGATGGCGGGCAACACAGTACATGACAGGCCGACAGATACACACACACACACACACAGCGAAACGTCACGTCAAAACTGCAGCTCACAAGATACGAGACAAGGTAAATAAAGCATCAACAGAGGCAGANCATCAACAGAGGCAGAAAATCAGCAGCAGCAGTAGTAGCCATGCCAAAGAAAAGGAGGCAGAGAGGGAGCGAGAAAAGGCAAGAAAAACACTGATAAACACACACACAGACACAGTTTGAGATTCGAGCCGGCAAAAGGGCGAGGGCCTTCTTTTCACTGCAGAAAGCAATTGCAGTTGCTGTCACAGGCACACACACACACACTCACAAACATGTACGCTCCATTGTCTCCAAGCGAAAGGGAGAGAGATGTCTTCGACGCCAGAGATAGTCATCATCGAGTTAACTGATGGGCTTGCACTGGTTATGCACACAAACACATTCAGTTCCAAGAACTGATTAGAGCACAGCAACTGGTGGGCTCTGCTGTCGTGTGTGTGCGCTGTTGATGCTGCTGCTGGCTGCTGATCAAAACAACAAAGTTGGTCAGCGATGAGTGAACTTTGGTTCGAACAGTCAAAGTGCTACCACTAACTATCAACCACCAATGCTACAAGAGGACTAAAATAAGGTACTGTGTGTATAGAAGATACACACTTCGGCACTTGGATAAGCAGGGAAAAGTTGTTTACGAGTTTGAGCGAGTGAGCGAGTATGTGTGCGCGAGGCAAGCAGAGATTAACTGGGAGACTATACGAGATTAATCGTCTGGACTGTCTGATAAATGGTTCACTTGGAGAAAGGGGCAACATGTTGTTGGGGTGACGTGTGCTGCTGCTGATGATGATGATGCTGGTGAGCAAAGGTACGATCATGGCTGCAGGGACACAAACCAAAATCAGCGACAGTGCCGACTTTCGCTCTCTCTCTCTCTCTCTCTCTCTCTCTTTCTCCTCCAGACAGCCAGCCACTGTCAACGTGGGAAACAGCAACAACAACAAGAAAAGCAAAACTAGCACTGGATCCAAGGAGTGAGGAAGGAGAGAGAGAGCGAAAGAGAAGTACCACAACAACTTGGATGCAGCACTTGGAGACAGTAGGCAAACAAACACGGGGAGAAGAAGAGATAGGGCGACACAGACGACGGCCTTGTGAGGAGTTCATGTCAACATTCATGTCAGCGCGTTGGCGCAAAATATAACACCACCACCACCACCAGAACTAAGACTGCGTAGCATTGCAACAAAAAGTGTACATGTGCTGCTGTTGCTGGATTAGTGAACATTAAAGTCGGTGGTGGTGGTGGTGGAAAGTGATGGGCGATTAGAAAGAAAAGAGGGGAAATTAGAAGAAGCACACGCCCAGAGGAAAGAACAATAGCGCACAGACAAAGGGGAAAGAGGACCGAGAGAAGGCATC
>NW_016223410.1:0-1428 GCF_001687245.7 Rhagoletis zephyria
GGTATGAATAATTTATTGTCGGACTAAGCTAAATATATTAAATTTTGACTATCGATAATTTCGACAGTTTCAAAATATGGAGGTACTATCTAAAATTAAATCTATTTTCAAATAAACTGATGCCTCATTTATTGTAATCGCATAAATAGTCGAATTTAGGCGACTTTTCTTAAATACGGCCTTGAATTTAAATGTGTGTATGTACCGGAATTTCAGATTTTTTGCATAGTGTGGCTAAGCAGTTCATCAATATTTATTCAAAATTGATGTATACAATCGCTCTTTAACAAAAAAGTGTTTTTCTTTAAGAAATTTCAGGAAAATGGAGGTGGCACCGCCCACTTATATGATATATGCGTATCTCAAAATATACTTGACCGATCTCGACCAAATTTGGTATACACATTGTGCTTAGCCTACATAAGTGCCGCCTTGAATATTTTTGAAATAGGACAAAACCTACTCAAGAAATTTACAAAGTTCCATAAAAAGCCTAAGCGCAATGTGTTTGCCAAATATATGTGTTGAGATCGGTCAAGTAGTTTTTGAGATGCACATACATATATCATATAAGAGGGCGGTGCCACCCCCATTTTCCTGAAATTTCTTTAAAAACCACTTTTTTGGTAAAGAGCGATTGTATATATCAATTTTGAATAAATTTTGATGAGACCCTTAGCCACACTGCTCAAAAAATCTGAAAATCCGGTACATACACACATCTAAAGTCAAGGCCGTATTTAAGAAAAGTCGCCCAAATTCGACAATTTTTATGCGATTGCAATAAATGAGGTATCAGTTTATTTGAAAAATAAAATCCCAACAAGCTTATTCCGATAATAGATTATTATTATATACCATTTTAAAGGCGTTTATATTCTATTCTCAGATCATGTTCGATCTTTGAAATCGGATCAAAAATAGTCATTCAAAAACTTATAAATCTACAAAATGATATTTTCTGACCTAAATCGACCTTTAAAAAATCTATAAAAATAGGCAAAAATATTTCTCATAAAAACGAATAAAATTATGGGGTAGGGTCTTGAAATTTCCAAGAAAAAAGCATTTTCGATGGGCATCCCTAATGTACATATGTAAATTATGGTGATTTCGTTTCTTCCAACCCTGTAAAAGGGCATGTTTTTGCCTCTTGTCTTTGTCCAGCTTAAGTACTTCATGATGTTGTGGCTTTAAGCAACCACCTGATTTTCAGGGCACCCTTCTTCCCTGGCGAAGCTTTTTTGCCTTACAAGAGTGTGACATTTTAGGAACGAACGCAAGCGCCGTTTGCCTTAATTTTAGAATCGAACACGAAAAAAGAAAGGGGCAATCAAAGGCAAAATTTATTGGTGGAAACGAAACCACCATTAGGAAATTACGTACAGTGACGAGCAAAACTGTAACATGGTTTAACACTTTTTGTTT
>NW_016223411.1:0-1428 GCF_001687245.7 Rhagoletis zephyria
AGCTTAAAAAGACCAACTGGTCCCCAACTGGTCCGAAGGTAATTAGTTTTGGACTAGTCCCAAACTGGTTCCCAACTGGTCCCCGACTGGTTACCAACTGGACCCACGAACTAGTTACCAACTGGCCCCAAAGTGCTTACCAACTGGTCCACCTATACCCCAAGTGGTCCGCAAGTCACTTCACTTTCCACTAGGACAATCACCACGTGATGATCGCCTTTTGGTACTTGCACACAAATACCGTAGTCCCTATCTACTATCAACGCTTAAATTGCACTCGACTGTACTCTTGATACACAATGGTAATCAAGGTACCGTACACCGACGCCACTTTTAAGTAAACAAGTCCCCGTTAACCGACGCCAACTAATAAGCAAATACCACCACAAAGCGGACGACGAAAAACTTGTCAACAAGTTCCCGTTAGCCACGCGCACAACTTGGTAAACAAGTTACCGTACACCGACGCCACTGGTAAGCAACCAAACCAAACGATTGTACGAACACCGCACAAAACGGACTGCGAAAAAACTCAACTAGCTACAAGCGCGAACTGACAAACCACGACCTATCGCTTCGACAATCGAACTGCAACTCCGACTCTTGTGAGAATGGACTTTTCGCTAACCAAACCAAAACTAATTTTGTTTTATTCTCTAGAATAGAACGAAAAATGACACTGAAGATGGCACAACGCCGAAACCGGTTTGTCTCCAAACCAAATTTGACAAGGGATGACGGAAAATCGTTCCACATTACATCACACTCCTACCCTGTCGGAAATACCAACAACAAAAATGAGAATATATATATATATATATTAGTTACTGGTCCAGAAACACAGACACGTACCCACGTATATTTTGTTTTGCACGGTTGGGTGGCGAGTTTTAACATACACGCACGTATTTAGATATATGTATCACGCACCTGGCTGGAAAAATCATATAAAAATAAAGTTCTGAGCATACATTTTTATGTACATATACAAATCAGCGTGACTTTCTTTTTTGAATTGTGGAGACATTTTCTCCTTTGGCGTTTGAACACAAGATTTGGCAGTTTTTTGGTTATTTGGCATTTTTTGATTTAATTTCTCATTTGAAGATTAGCCAACAAGTGCGATCAAATAAGATATCTGAGGTTGGTATTTCAATACGGTGAATATTTGGCTTACCTTATCGAATCTTCGAAAAGATTCCAAATTCAATCGATTTTCTACATCTTACTTAAAAACTCCACATAAAAGGCAATTAGTTTCCTTATCCCAAAAATGGATTCATTTATGTGCTTAGCAGAAGAAGTCACAGAGTTCGAGTCCGACTTCCTTGCTTCGTCAATATCAGAGCAAAATAAGCATGTCCTTGCCATTCAGCAAAAAGAACTCAAAGCTCTGTGGGAAAAAACAAAGCTAGCCTACGATGCCCT
>NW_016223412.1:0-1428 GCF_001687245.7 Rhagoletis zephyria
TATTCCCTTTCCTTCCCTCCCTCTCTTGCCATTTCCCCCTCCAATCCAAATCGAGTTGTGCATCTTGCGGACTTGATGTAGTTATTTGTAGTTATTTGCTAGCGGACTAGCAGAGTACGGAATATGTTTTCCCTCTGTGAATGATGTTAATGTTAATGTTTATATGTTGGCCAGTGAATGACATGACTGAATGATATTTTTGTGATATTTATGCGCATACTTCCAGTGCAACAGCAGCTGTGTTCATTTCTCCCTCTCTTCTTTTTTTCTCCCGAGTTAATGTTTGTGTGCTCGCCGCCGCCATCGCCACCGGAAATGTGATCCACCGGAAGAGCAGAAAGGCGACAGTCGGCAGCAATCGTAAACAGAGGAGAAAATCATTCCATTTGGTGAAATGTCAAACTTGCCTTGTAGTAAATCGAGCTGTTTATGTTCCAAGTCCAAGCAGTGCTTGCCATCATTATTTATCTTCTCGAACACTTTGCCTTTACCCAAACAATTTACTACTACCCCACCACTCTTTAGTGCATGCCCCTTTTCACCCCACTTTANTGCTTTGCACGTCTCTGCCAGCAACTACTTCCGCCGTTTGGTGTGTGTGCGTGTGTGTGTGTTTACTTGCTTCAGCTCTGCCGGTGTCTGTGAAACTGTAACCTGCTCAACTAACTTACCTTTATTTTCCATTATTATCCTTTGCATTTTTCTCTTTTTTCTCAATTGCTTAACCATCACCACAACACTCGCCAACAACAACGTTTCGCTTACTTTGTCTCAATTTTTGGCTTGGTGCTCAATTTCCGTTTCATTACCACACGATACTTTTTTGTAACACACAATGACACACTAAGAAACTCCAGCAGAGAGCATGTTTGGCCTGAACAAGCTGGGCCTAGGAGGCCTGGGCTCAAACTCGATGGCGCTGATCAAGTGCGGCGGCAGTTCAGCAGCAGCGACGGCGGCGGCGGCCTCAGCTGCTGCTGCTGCTGACGGTGGTGACCCCGGTGGCGGCGGCGGTGGAAACAGCATTCCCCTGGCGCCCATCAACACGCCCCCGGAGCTGCCGAAGAATGCGGCGCGAAAGGCAGGCGTTCCAGGTGCCTTTCCAAGAGGTATTTTTGGTAACGATTTTTCTGTTTGACACACTTCTTTCACCTGCTCACCATCACCTCCACCACCTCCACTACCATCACTTCACCAGGCATTTGTGATTACTTTTTACTTTTTACTTTTCCTTGTCACACATTTAAAACCCCCTCAAAGTGATTTACCAATATCGGAGCACCATATTAATTCACTGATTCACACCAAAACACAAACGGATTATCTACTAACAAGTACTTTTTATATCAATGCACGTCTAGATGATGAATAATTAGCTTTAAAGTGTAGTGTAGTATTGATGTCGGAGAATGACTTGAATACTGATTC
>NW_016223413.1:0-1428 GCF_001687245.7 Rhagoletis zephyria
TCCCTAAATAGCATCGAAAGTCCCAACAGTCCCGAAATTAGTTCCGAGAGCCCCGAAATAGTCCCGAAAGTTGTAAAAATCCGAAATAAGTCCCAAAAATCCCTAAATAGCATCGAAAGTCCCAACAGTCCCGAAATTAGTTCCGAGAGCCCCGAAATAGTCCCGAAAGTTGTAAAAATCCGAAATAAGTCCCAAAAATCCCTAAATAGCATCGAAAGTCCCAACAGTCCCGAAATTAGTTCCGAGAGCCCCGAAATAGTCCCGAAAGTTGTAAAAATCCGAAATAAGTCCCAAAAATCCCTAAATAGCATCGAAAGTCCCAACAGTCCCGAAATTAGTTCCGAGAGCCCCGAAATAGTCCCGAAAGTTGTAAAAATCCGAAATAAGTCCCAAAAATCCCTAAATAGTTCTACAAGTCCCAAAATTCCTAAATTTTCCCCAAAAATGGAGAAATAGTCCCAAAAATCCGAAATTAGTTCAAAAATCCCGCAATGCTCCTGAAAACCTCGAAATGGTCCCGAAAGTCTAAAAAATCCAAAAAAAGTCCCAAAAAAATCCAAAAATCCGAAATCAGTTCCGATAATTACGAAATAGTCCCAAAAATCCGAAATTAGTTCAAAAATCCCGCAATGCTCCTGAAAACCTCGAAATGGTCCCGAAAGTCTAAAAAATCCAAAAAAAGTCCCAAAAAAATCCAAAAATCCGAAATCAGTTCCGATAATTACGAAATAGTCCCAAAAATCCTGAAATAGTTCAGAAAGTCCCAAATTTCCTAAATTAGGCCCGAAAATCCCGAAATAGTCCCGCTATTTCCAAAAATCCAAAAATAGTTCTGAAAGTCCCAAAAATCCCGAAATTCTCCCGAAAGTCCGAAATTATTCCTGAGAATCCCGACATAGTCCCAAAAATCTGGATACAGTCCTGAAAGTCCCAAAAATACCGAAATCACTCAAGACAACCTCGAAATAGACCCGAAAGTCCCAAATATCCTAAATTAGTCCCAAAATTCTGGAAAAAGTCCCAAAAATATCAAAATTACTCGCGATAATCCCGAAATAGTCCCGGGAGGCCCAAAAATCCGAAATTAGTCCCAAAGATCCCTAAATAGCCCCGAAAGTCCCGAAAATATTCCCGAGAAGCCCGAAAACTCCATAAATCCGAAATAATCCACAAAAATCTGGAAATAGTCCCCAAGGACCGATATAAGTCTCAAAAATCGAAAAATAGTCCCGGAGTCCCAAAAATTTCGAAATTACTCCCGAGAATTGCAAAATGCTGCCGAAAGTCCCAAAGTACCGAAAACCCGAAACAGTCCCGAAAGTCCCAAAAACTTGAAATTAGTCCTAAAAATCCAAAAATAGTCCAGGAGTCGCAAAACCCCCGAGAATCTCGAAATTCTCCCGAAAATCCCGCTATTAATTCCGAGAA
>NW_016223414.1:0-269 GCF_001687245.7 Rhagoletis zephyria
AGAGTGTTCGATTCACCCTACTTCAAGTTACTTCGGTGTCCTCTTTTTTCCGGGCGACTTTTTCCCCTCTCTTTCTCGCTCTCTTGAGCGTTTCCCGTTTCGACCAAAAAGAGAATTTTTAGACGACAATTTGAAATTGTATCTCCACTCTTCATTAGAGTGAGAAAATATAAATTGGCGTAAGAGTGAGAGAGATAAAAAGAGAGAGAGAGAGAGAGAGAGAAAGAGAGTAAGGAAAAGTACAAGTAGAGTTCGTTTAGAAGTCGCCA
>NW_016223414.1:394-1428 GCF_001687245.7 Rhagoletis zephyria
CAGCAGCAGTCTTTCTCTCTTGTCAATATTATTAACGTCGCCATTATTATTATTGTGTACAATGCTTGCAAAATGCTACCAAAAAAATGTACAAATGTGCATTCAAATTGAATTTTCCTAACAATTTTCTCTCTCTCTCTCTCTCTCTCTCTCTCTCTCTCTCTCTCTNGAATTTTCCTAACAATTTTCTCCCACTCTCTCATTCTTTTCACTCTAAAGGCAAATGTGCACACATACACACAGACACTCAAATGAAACGCTCTCCTTAACTTTGTTGCAACAACACAGCACAGAACGAAATTGCGCACACTAACAAGGAGGAATAAAAATAAAATAATAATCAATATACATGTTCAGCAGAGAAGGGGAACAAGAATATTCTACAAAATTTAGCTTTCAATAACAGATTTTTTCCCTGTAAGCAGTACACTCTCACACACACCTAACTGGAGTCATTAACAATCTCTCTCTCTCTCTCTCTCTTTCTTTCAATTCTATCCCTGAAGTGTTGAGATGACATATGATTGAGAGATTATTTCCTCACTTCTTTTCCTTCTTCTCAGTGTTCACTCATTCAATTTTCCCGTTTTCCCGCTCTCATTCTCTCTCTCTCTCTCACTTTGATTCAAATTATTCACAGTTGTTGAGCAAGATCGGCGACGGCGGCAAATCTTTGAAACCAGCGTCGGCGGCACGGCGGTAAGCAATTTACATTGCTAATGCTGGTGCTCTGCTGCTCCGTTGTACCATTCTACATTGTACAACGCACACAAATTCTTTCCTTTTTCTACCTCTGCCGTGCAGTAAAAGTGGAGCAAGTTTTCCATCTTTCTCTTTTTTTTCAATTGCCACTCGAAACCGCCACAG
Organism: Rhagoletis zephyria; assembly: GCF_001687245.7. Taxonomy (NCBI): domain Eukaryota; kingdom Metazoa; phylum Arthropoda; class Insecta; order Diptera; family Tephritidae; genus Rhagoletis; species Rhagoletis zephyria. The sequence goes on from NW_016223414.1 coordinate 1,262, forward strand.
CAACCACCACCACCGCTGCGGGAAACTCGACCAACACTGCAACAAAAAAATGAAAAAGAAGAAACCAGATCGGTGACGCGAGCGAGAATAAGGCAAGGGCTAGGCAAATTTGTCAAGAGCAGATATGCTGGTGGTGGTGGAAGTTTCACCATTATTTCCATGTTATA
>NW_016223415.1:0-1428 GCF_001687245.7 Rhagoletis zephyria
ATGAAATGATAACAAACATAAATATAAGGCAAGGGATTCCCCCTTAAATTATTTTAATTTATGCCAGATTTAACGAATCGATCACTGTATTTTTCATGCCATCAAAAATAATTCGGGTTACAAGCTGTTTTCTTCTAAATCTTTGAAAGTAAAAAAAACATACGGCCACCTTTGGCATGTACTGCCGCCATCGCCCGGCAGAGCGATAGAAATAAATCTATCGCCACGAAACGCCGCCNCGCCGTGCGAACTTCGCATTTCGCTTTTGCTGTGTTCAATTTCATATGCCGATGGGTATTCTAATTTTGACAGCGGTAATTTCGCTGTGGTGAGTTCGCCGTTCGCCGGCATTGTGTTTCCGCGGTAAAGCTAATAAAGACAACGACAACAAAATTACACTCAATTATTCTTTCACCACACATAACAACTGCGCCCCACAATCAGCATCCGAAGCTTCTCAAAACATAACAACACTGAACCAACAGCAAGATGAACAACACGAGAGCTTTACATCTCCATATAATTCACCTCTACCAAGCATTTTTGCACACAATAGCACCAACAGCAATACAACTAATACTGAAGGAATTAACTCTGATATATCTCTAACGCCGCTACCTGCTGAACTCCAGCACTTAGCTCCATTTCTGAATTCACTTAATTCAACGCCATATGGAAACATAGAAAAACAAAATTTCACGGAATAGCATACACCGTAAAAAAAAAGAAAAAAATAACTAAGTATCTAAATACTGAAGACAAAATATAATTTAATAATACTTATACATATTTTTTTTTTTCGTATTTAAAAATATATATACTTTTTCTTTATGTAAATGTATTTTAAAGTTGTGCAGTGGAATATTCATGGGTACTATAACAATTATGCAGAGCTTACCCTACTAATTAAAGACTCAAACCCTGACGTAATCTGCCTACAGGAAACCCATCTACCAAACAACCATAATACCACAGTTGTCCCAAAAGCTTACACGTCTTATTTTTACAATTTTTCCAACTCAGCCACGGCGTAGGTATTCTTATTAAACGACACATACCTCACACGGCCATCCAAACAAATTCCAGTATATTATCAATAGCACTACAAATTAACTTAAATTTTTCGTTTACAATATTAAATATATATATACCGCCCCAAGACCAATTACTCTCGCAAGATCTTAGGTCCTTAATTCACATAGCTAAAACTCTCTTACTAATAGTCGGAGACTTTAACGGGTGGAGTCCACTTTGGGGCTCAAAAGTAGCAAACGCCAGAGGAAAGATAATTGAAGATATTGTACTCGCTGAAAACATTATTATACTTAATGATGGCTCCCCAACACATTTTTCCACAAGGAAAACACTTACACACGTAGACCTTTCGCTCTGTTCTCCTGCACTATCTTCTCGTTGCAACTGGAAAGT
>NW_016223416.1:0-1428 GCF_001687245.7 Rhagoletis zephyria
ATAAGCTCAGATAAGAAAATGCGAATTAGTGATGTGCTGAGTCGTTACTATTATATATTGATTGATACTGGGTACCGATTTAAAAGGTATCCAGTACTTTCGATACTCGGTATTGAAATGTTGCAATTTCTAATAACCAAAAATATGGAAAATAAAAGCAATTCAGGGGAGCCTCGCCTATGAATAGCCGTATCTAGGGGCTAATAGTGGTTTTAATGCCGAGTAAAACGATGGTTGTTATGCCATTAAAAATCGGGATGAGCATTTCTTTAAAGCTTCATAAATTTAAATTTCCCGTTGTCCAAAAATATACGAACTGGAAGTATTGGGTACCGACATTTTTTTTGTTTTGGAAGTATTGGGTACCGACAATTCAGCACATCACTAGTGCGAATTCATTTTTAAAACAGTTTCGTATTCCATTGAAATGCGCATCATTCACTTAACGGAACTACGTGAAAGTATCAATGTTTGACACATTAAATCAAAAAAAAAAAAAAAANATAATTAATGGTCATAAATTTTATATACTACTAACCCATATTAAATATGTGTGATAATTTGTACGATCATTAGGGGTGTTTATGTATGATCATTAATTCAAAAATCTATTAGCTAACACATAAAAATTAAATTTATAGCGCGCATAAAAATTGTGGTGAGGATTGTGATCTCGAGGCCAATGCACATCGACATACATATCTATGTATGTAAATACATTAGACTATACCACTTTAGAAACAAACAATTTTAAATTTTCGGTGACACCTACATATGTACATCCGGAAATAAACACTTTTTTTTGAAATAGTTTTACCGGAATAAACGAAATACTACCTTAGCAACAGTTTAATGATTTTAAAGTGTTTAAAATTGAGATCTGCTGGCTTAGTACTAGAACAGGGTACTTGAAGTTAATGAACTTTGCAGTTGAAATTATTGTATGATTAAAGATACGAAATTACCCCCTCAAGACAAAAACAACAAAGAAATAATCTCGCAAAAATAATTCATTAGGGTGCCTCACCAAAAAAAAAAAAATAATTATTATAAATCGCTTTTGCCACTGGAATTATAAAGTTTATTATATTTTAAGACCTCCACCGAAATATTTCTTAAAAATTTTTGGCTAACGTGAAAATACTTAAAAAAATCGCATTACTCTGATTCCGTTGATAAAATGTTTAAACATTTGTATGCAGAGCTTTTAAGCGGAAACTCTTCTATCATATGAGGTGACTTTTTGGAAAAATGTAATGCCGAAATGTAACTTCAGTATAAGGGTATAAAAAAGTGCTTTCAAATAAAATTATTCTGCTTTATCCTGAGTTTCGCCTGAAAAAAAAAATCACCCGAAAATTTGAAAAGTGAACCGGTTCGGGGGAAATTAAACTCATGATAAGGCTGACTATAAAAAAGTAAGAAAAT
>NW_016223417.1:0-1428 GCF_001687245.7 Rhagoletis zephyria
CCTTTTAAAAATCGGTTAGTAATTTTTTTGTTTAAAATATTAAAAAAAAGTATTTTTCTTCTTTTAATGTGTTTTTTCTCAAACTTTTATATGCGACTTATACAAATATGCATATCAAAAGAAAGGGGATTTAACCATCTTTAAAAAGATATAAATTTTCTAAAAATATATTAGTAATTTTATTGTTAAAAATATTAAAAAAAAGTATTTTTTCATTTAAATTGTGTTTTTTCTAAAATTTTTATATTCGAAGTATACAAATATGCATATCAGAATAAAGGGGGGTTAATCGCCTTTACAAAGATGTACATTTTTTTAATCTGTTAAAAAAAATAAGAGCAAAAGGAGGACTACGTCTATGTTTTTAGTTTTTTTGTTAATTAGATGCAATAATTAAATGTAACTTTTTACCAAAGGTCCTATTTCGGAATTCGAAGGTCCATATCTCGATTTCGGAGGCTAACTTCGAAAAAAGGACTCAATTTCTTAAAAAAATTGGTTTTTTCCTATACCCAGAANAAAATATTAAAAAAAAACTGTTTTTAGTAATAAAAAACTAAATTTTTGGAGGTATTTTCAAATCGGTCCAGCTCACGTAAATCTTAATAATATTTTTGCGAGATATTTTGGTGGAAGCCTTAAAATATAATAGATTTTATAATTCCAGTGGAAAAACAGTACCGCTTTTTTTTTGTATGATGCACTCTAATGCGCATACATTCATATGTATGCCTATGACCGCGTCTGAGAAAAGTGTGCTATCGACAGAAAATCGATATTTCTTATGGTTTATGTTATTAGAAATTTAAAGTGGGGGAAAAAAATTAGCAGACGCGCTCACATACTTATGTATGTATGTACATAAATTCATATGTATGTAGGTATGTATGTACAATATGCTAATATTGCTCGCTGTGTATTTAGAGTGATCAGTACGCTTCAACGGTGATAACCTTTCAGATTAGCTTACGAATAAAAAAACAAAACCAGTTCAGTTATAGATGATTCCAATGAAGTAAAGTAATCGCACAATGGAATGTCAAAAGAAATTGAGAATCTCACTATTCGCTAGACGCAATCTGATGCATATGCACATTAGACTGGTTGATGAAAACAAGTTTGTAGTTACCTTACTTAGTTCTAAAACTTTTAATTGAAAAGGATATTGGTGTTAAAAACATTTTTAGCCTTATCGAGTCACACAAATAGCCAAAATCTTTTTATTGCAAACCCCATTGTATGTAAATAAAAGTTGTGTCTACATAACTAAAAATATATTTTTCAAGTACATATGTAGTTATATACATAGTAGGTATGTTAACAACTTGTTATGGTGTTAAAAAAATCAATAGCCTTCAACATTCCTTAAAAAATTAAAAATTAATGAAAAGGACGCAATTTTGGTTATTTTCAGGACGATACCGATTG
>NW_016223418.1:0-1428 GCF_001687245.7 Rhagoletis zephyria
AAGCCGTTCAGCGAGATGACGGTGTCCACCCAGGAGAATTTTCCTAAAAAAATAAAAGTTGAGTTTAGAAAGAATGTTTTGTGCGCTTTTTTGTTTGTTTTCCTTCTTTTGAGTGCTATGTTTTGTTCCTGTTTGCTTCCTCTATCTCTCGATTCCTGTTTTTCTCTTTTTTGCCTTCCTCCATCAGCCTAGTTTAGCTGCTGCTGCTGCACACCAGCTGTGTGACACAAACTCCTCTTCTCCTCTTCAAATGTCGCTTTTTTATTGCCAGTCAGTCAGTCAACCAGCCAGCCAGCCAGCGAATCTAGGTTAATCACCAAAGCAACTGTGTGAGCTGTACGACAGCAGCAGCAGCCGTCGTACATGCAAGCCGTCCAAAATATCGACAGTAAAAAANCCTTCCTCCATCAGCCTAGTTTAGCTGCTGCTGCTGCACACCAGCTGTGTGACACAAACTCCTCTTCTCCTCTTCAAATGTCGCTTTTTTATTGCCAGTCAGTCAGTCAACCAGCCAGCCAGCCAGCGAATCTAGGTTAATCACCAAAGCAACTGTGTGAGCTGTACGACAGCAGCAGCAGCCGTCGTACATGCAAGCCGTCCAAAATATCGACAGTAAAAAAGTGGCGTTTGAGTAATATGAAAAATTGCAGCAACAACAGCCTTTTGCCGACAAAGCAGCAGCACTTTAACCAGCAGCTTCAGCACGTTCAAAGCTGACTAGCTGAAAATGTTTTCTTTTTTTCTGTACGTACCAGAAAAAAATGCTAAAGTGTGTGTGTGTGTATTTGTGACTGCCAAAAAAAATATGGCACTGCTTTTTGGGCACACTGTGAGTGAAAACATCAACAGCAACTGTTTGAGAGATGATGGTGGTGATCAATACCATTCAACACGGCTCTTGATTCACTCAACACTTTAGTGCGTTTTTTCTGGTTTTTGTTGGTGTTTTGATGCTGTTTGCCATCTGCTGCTAATAAAGCTTGAGTTTATGATGATGTTAGTTTGGATGCTTCAAGGTACCAAAGTGGGATGATGTCCTGCTAAAGAAGCAGCAGACATAACATCAACAGCCTTTTTTCTAGTCACAAGATGAGCTTCAGTTGCTTCCAGGCGATTTTACCTTGACAGAAAAAAATCTAGGCATCCAACTACAACTAACAACAACAACAATCGTCCATGTCCAAACCGGCTGAACATTTAACCTAGCCCAGTGCCTAAACTTTAGTTCAGTTTTCTCCATCAGGCAGGAAAAACAAAATAGCAAATAGCAAGCAGAGAAGCGGATGTCATGAATAAATAACTGAATAGTCCTAGTCACACATTTATCGTAGAAATATTGATGGCCAAATTTTTTTCTTCTTTTCCATATGATTACCAACGGGGGGGCAATAAATCAACACCTCTTTCTTTCTTCCAATAAATTACCAA
>NW_016223419.1:0-1428 GCF_001687245.7 Rhagoletis zephyria
TAATGCATGAAAATCCTAACCTCAAAAAAATCACCCGTTATAAGCATACCCCTAATATGCTTACACTCAGTAGATACAAATATACATATTTGTATGCATGTACATTAAGGTGGCCCTTAAATTTGATCCACATCTCTTACTTCTACTTACAAAATAAAATCATTCACAAGAATTTCAAGACTAAAAATAAATTTAGGGCTCGCTAGAAAGGTTTGACTTTTTTTATCACAAAAATTCAACAAAACTTCGACTTCGCCCAGCTAAAATTCAACGAGTTTATGAATTAATATGAACAAGTTTCAATAATATGTCAAATTTATAGTTTTTGGAATGAAAAAAAAAATAAAAATTATTGAAAACCTGGTAATGATCTAGATTTTTTTTGCAATTTTCTTCGATGTCTTTGTTTACGTAGACTAAAATTTAGAGGTGTTCCATGAAAAAATTAAGAATTTGATATCTTAATGACCATCCTAATGTAAATAAATGTATACACATTTACATTTAACACGCCCTGCTGACATCTTACGTATGTACATACATTTGGCGGCAAAGGTGCAACGAGCGACTGAATAGCGTTTGTTGCGCTACTCAGCATATTCATTCATATCAATTTTATCGTTGTTGTTGTTGTAAGATGTTGCAGTATGGAATTTCATAAATACATATATATGTATGTTCGTGTTTGTGCNCGTTACATTGCTGTCGCCAGTTGATATTGTGCCATTGTGGTTAAATTAATTAAATTAAAAGTTTCCTGCTAATCCAACAGCCTTTCTACGTACAACCAACCGTCCGATGCTTAATCGCTATGAATGTCGTGGACTTAAACTTGTGAGCGCTTGCCATCAACGGCTTATCTTGCATTATATATTTACTGTGTATGAAAGTGACTATTGAGCAGATGTGCATAAGCACTTAACTACATATACATAAATCTATATTTGTACAGAAATAAACTTTCATGCATGCACAAACTTAATTTTTGCAATGTAACAGTTAAGCGATTTTCCACTAAATATGACACACGTACAACAAAATAATGATAAAAAAAAATAAACAAAAAAACGTGTTGAATGCTTAACACAAAGGCGTGCTTATACATATTACTACATTACAGACTTTCTTTACTGAACTCAGCTGTTGTTCCTCGCCGCATGTTCCCTTAGCCAGCTTTTCACCATTTTTTCTTTTTGATTTTTTGTTTTCTGTGCATTATATATTCTCTTGTGTTTGGCTTATCTATCTGTTCCATCTGGCAGCTTTAACCTTAACATCATACAAGTTCAGATACTCACACATATGTATGTAGCCATGCATATAAATATGTACATACTTGTAAATTTGTAACCGCTTGCTGGCGATAGCGGACGCGCACACCCTTTTAACGGGTGATTTTTTTGAGGTTAGGATTTTCATGCATTAGTA
>NW_016223420.1:0-1428 GCF_001687245.7 Rhagoletis zephyria
GAACTATAGGAGGATTGCTATCTGTTTAAAAAATCATATTGGGTAAGAAAAATATGTATCACCATATGGGTACCAAATGAAAGTGGTTTCAGAAAGTAGTAATTTGAAAATATTTTAATAAAAACGGACATGAACGGTAGGCCCGCCTTAAAAGTATTTTTGAGATGTTGTCATAGGGCTGCCACCTGTTTAAAAAATTAAATTCTAATTATTTAATAAGTTTAATGAATTATTAAAATATGGGTATCAGTCGAAGGGGTCTTGAAAAACTTGTATTTCTTAACTGTACTTAGTGGGGTTGTTTAAAAAATTAAATTCCACTTAATTCATCTGTAAATTAAAATATGTATCGCAATGTCAGGCGAAGGAGAGTTAACATGGATTAAGCTTGAAAATGCTTTTGAAGAGGGCTGCCACCTGTTTGAAAATTCTAACTCAATTAATACATGAATTATATGAAATATAACAACACCGCAGTCAAACGAAAGGATGTTAAGAAATCTTTTGTTTGATCATTTGAAGATGGTTGTTACGTGTTTAAAAATATATATTCAAATTGTTCATTTATTTAGGAGGGTTGCCATTTGTTCGAGCAATCAAATTCAGATTAGTTCTTCGGTTTATTGAAATACACGTGTATCACGCGAAAAAGATTTAAGATTTTAATTTGGGAATACTTTTGAAAGGGAATATCAAATATGAGAGGTCAAATTAAAGACTTTACCTGTAGATGTGAGGTAAAGTTTTTATTTTTATTTAATTAGGAACTTTTTTCATCGGTATAGAGTGATTTGAAATTTGATGAAACTAAAAACATGTACTCTGCCAGACTGCTATTTACTGGCACTCGAAGCTCTTATAACTCTGACAAACATTTGAAATAGTTTTTAAGTTTTGAAATTAAGCTTCGGGCGTTCTAACGCCATGTGGGTTCACTAGTTAATTTCTAAAGCCACAGCGGGGCCGTATGAGTAACTTCATATGCTGTCACTGAGAAAGCTAGAGGAGAACAGGGAAGGGAATGCAGGTTTTCCCATCCACGCTTCACTTTTAATCCTATGACTGACAACACCTAAGTGTGTGCAACGAGGTGGCAATAATAAATGGAAGTAAAACATAAAAGCGAATCGCGGCGTGTGCACTAAAACAAAGCAAACGGAATGCACGCACAAGCAGCCTAAGAACTGCGGTTCCAAAAGGCAATACAAAACAAACAAAAAACAACAAAGATAAAGAAACCGAAATGGAAAACAATTGAATAAGTAATTTGTATTACGCGTAAGCGCTGAAGTGTGCTTGCCTTTCTTTTTCGAACACATCAAAGCGATTATGCGATACTTTACTAACACGGATGGTGGGTACAAAAAATTATGTTACTGTATATATATCTATATATATAAAATTCAAATTATGTATGTACCTATAGAC
>NW_016223422.1:0-1428 GCF_001687245.7 Rhagoletis zephyria
TTTGGTGAAAGTCTTGAAATATAATAAATTTTGTCATCCCAATGGAAAAGCGCAACTTTTTTTGATGATGCAGTCTAATGCACATACATACATGCGTATCAAACAGGACTTCATTCGGTATGGTTCAGAGTAAAAGCGCGAAAATCAACTTTCAAAACCAGCTGTGCTGTAATTGGTTTATGATCGTTTCCAGCCAAGTTTTATTAAACGATAAATCGATATATGCATATTTTTTAATTTTATAATAATTAGCAAATAATTTTTTTTTTGTCAAGTGTTAATTAAATTTTACAGTTGTCCGTAACAAAGGGTAGCTAATTGTTTAAAAAATTTATAATCATTTCATGGTGTGAACACAACGCACACCATTTTAAATCGGCGACAGTGTTCTGCGTAAAAGGCATATCTGTTCTCAAAGTCAATGCCGTTCCAGCGTACAGCGACAAGAAATGACAAAAAGCAAAATATACATACGAGTACGATACATATAAAATACCAAATTAATTAATTGGCAATGTACAGCTGTCACACCACTTGTTATGCTGGGTGTTCACACAAAAATCACAATACCGTTAGGGCTTCCAAATTTACGAAAATTAATTATATTAAGCAAAAAAAAACCTGAGGTTTCGAACAACAATTGACTCATCACGCCCCCATACAAAGGCAATAAATAGCGCAAAAAAAAAAANTAGCGCAAAAAAAAAGAAAAAGATAAAAAAATAAATCGCAAACTGGTTTGAAACAAAATTTCACGTATGTAAGTATATTTTTATGTCCAAGTTGACATTGATTGAGCATTTGTTTAACACTGCTGCTGTTGATAAAGAAAAAAAAAATAAAATTTTAAATATAAATAGATAAATAGCAATAGATTAGGTGAAGCAATTGAAGAAAATTAATTGAATAAACTAATATCTAACTGTAGTACAAGAATAACCCTGAAGCGATTTGGTCCAAAAATCAAAAAAAAAAAAAGTTAAAAGCTTTCTTCATTTAACGCAAAGCTACGCTTTCAAATGCCTTTTGTAGCTCTGCAGAGCGTGTCAGACGTGACAATGCAATGTATTTCGAAAAGGCTGTCAAATTGACAACTTTCAGAAAGCATGCAGTTGCATGAGCAGTTACACCTTAATTGAAAAGTGTTTTTCGGAAGAGGTTTTTTATTTCTGAAAGCGAATTGCTGGGAATATTTCCAAAAACTATTTTTCTTTCTTGCAATCTTTCTTGATACCAAAATGCAACCGTGGGCCGATTTGCCACCGGTTTATTATTTCTCTGCGTTTAATCTCAGTTAATTTAATTTTAACTAAATCTGAAATTAAATTTTAAGGCAAACAGAGACATTGTTGGCCCAAAGTTATAGTCAAAATAAAGTCATTTTTAACGTTAAAAGTAGACTTTTTCCATAACTTTCACAGCTTTTAA
>NW_016223423.1:0-1428 GCF_001687245.7 Rhagoletis zephyria
AGTCGTGAACTAGACAAAAATGTTGATTTGTACATACAAGAAACAATTACAAATTTTCTGTTCGGTTAACGCAAATTTCAGCTATATCGAGTGCTGAGTTTCGATTTGAAAAAATTTTGTATCTCCGTTAAGAAAACTATATAAAAATTTTTCCATGAGTTTTTTACCATAATTATTTATAATCTAGTATACTTAAAGCCAGCTTCGCGAAGGCAAATTAAGGGAAAAATTATTTTTTTGTATATTTGAATTTCATTCGAAAACATACAGAAGGGAAAAAATCATTCTTCGCTTAAATTTCTGGTGAAACCGGCAGTCAATATAAACATTCTTAAGGAAAAATTTAAATAGATAATTTTACAGAGTTTCGCTTAAATCAATTTGAGTCAACTTCTACCACGGTCTTTTTTTTTTTGGGATATACTTGTAATAAAATACATACCAACAAATTGCCTAATAATATTAAATTAACTAGTGTCACACGTGTCGTATACGCAACTTAATGAGAAGCTAATCATTACCATGATAGTGTCATGTAATTCATCAACGACCACTACAACCGCTTCTTCTTACAGCCACACTCAACCTAAAAACCAAACAAGATAATGTTTGAATTTGAGACTGGCACATCTTTTATATTAATTTGCTGGATATTTAACACACACATAGCTCATTTTATGTTCGCATAAAAGATACACCTTTAATGAATAGCAAGAGTGAAAATATGTAAGCAGCAAAAAATAAAAGCTATAAAAACGTTTAACACCAACACTTAGCTACACTTCGTCGCATACAACAAGTCAAAAGTGTGAAGGTCAAAGACTACGTACTTACATACATATTTATGTGCACACACATTTTACATATTTACATACATACATCTAAAATTGTATCTCTACATGTCAATGTCTCATCATGCCACTCTCAAGTTATTTGAATATGCATATTTATGTACTCGTATCTCCTGTATGCCCTTGTCAGAGCTCTGTTAGTTGATATACTTTGGCGCCCTTATTTTGTTTTTAGTTTATTTGTATCTGAATTTACTGCTTGAAGGCATCATTCGCATAATCACTTTGTAACCACAAGCATTCACGCTGTTGAGAAAGCATTCCATTGCTGACATGAGGGTGTCAGTGGCAATTGTAGCATTTTATTTATGCGCTTACTTTGTATACATATGTGTACTCGTAAATAGTGCTTGTGTGTAGCACACGTGCCATAGTTAACATTAATTGCTAATCTCCAAAGGACAATTGTGTCAGACAGGGCTGCCAAATTGGCGTACGCCGTGCCATCTTTGGTCCTATTTTACTTTAAATGGCACTTAATTTTTCAATTTGGCACAATAGATGTTTGTGAAATCCTTTGCATGGCTGTCTTTTTCTCAACTAAAATTTTCTAATTTCTAGTTTGGCATTGGACTTT
>NW_016223424.1:0-1428 GCF_001687245.7 Rhagoletis zephyria
CCGCTACTTGGGATTTACCGATTTTGACAATTCTCAAGTAAAAGTAAACCACGTCTTAGAAACTTTAGATGCACTGAAATTTTCTAACACCTTCACAAAAATCTCCGTTTTTTAACATTTTCGCTGTTAATTATTTTTACAAATTATATAGTTTGCAATTTAACACAATAAAACCTCGTTTCCAGTGAGAAAATTTACTATTTTACAGTCTATTTTATCCTCCCATTCTTTGTTGTAAGTGTTTAGTGTTGGACAATTTTTGCTCTTAAGATTAAGAAAACGCGAATATGTGGTAGATGCTCAAAAAAGTGGCAGATCTACCACAGTCCGATCACTGTTTATGAGCAGTCAATTGATGCACATTTTCAGCACAGTGGGTGCCAATCAAACGGCGCTGTTGCAAGCGCTTTGATTTATGAAATATCGGTATCTCTTAATGAAATTGAATGAAATATAAACAAGTTGAAATAAATAGAAGTCATTAAAAGATTTTGTTGCACTTAGGCCCCATATAAATACACATTAACTAGTTTTTTGAGAGAAAAATCGACTGACAGGCCTGTAGTTAAAATGAAAGTTAGCCACAAGTATTGGTACGTAAATATGTACGTATGTATACGGTTATGCGAATCAATCTCGAAAGTAGGATTTAAGAAGAAAATCCCTGGTAACAAAGTTACAAAAATTAATAAAAAATAATTTAAAAATCCATCACGTAAATTTTCCGAGAAAATTATCTATTTATTGGGCCATTCCATTGTGCATTCTGGGATATTTGACTCATGAATGTGATCAACTCTGAATTATAACCATGTCGCCGAAACCCTATAGTCAAATGTACTAGTTGTCAACTACCTGTCAGCTAGTATGAACCACATGCCCAACTAGTCAGACAACAATCTTTTTTCCATGCAATCAATTGGTATTTTTTACAAGGGGATAACCTACGAGATGGCAATTGTCGGATTTCGGTCAGAAATATACCAGTCTCATGCTAGTTCAAAATAGGCAGAAAAATACTAGTCAAATTATGGACCGAAACCACTACTTTGGGTGTCAAAAAATAAAATGAATACAAAATCAGTTACTGCCACCGCGACAGCGCACATTATCACCATAGGCTCACACTTGTCAATTACTCAAAAGTAGAACGCTGTAAATGTAGGTTGTGATTATTAACGTGCGACACAAAGCATACTGCCACCGTTTTGTTACGCCGATATAATCAAAAATGTTGCGCATACAAAAGCACTAAAGGCCTAATACCAAGGCTCCACGTTTCGTTCGTTGTCGGCTTGTTTTATTTTGTTGTCGTTGGTAAATTGGTCGTGTAAATGTAATTTACACACACACACCATAAAAAAATGGCTATCGTTAAGGTAAGCCGATCGACACAAACACCGCGACAGGTTGTAGGCGCGCCACACA
>NW_016223425.1:0-1428 GCF_001687245.7 Rhagoletis zephyria
TTTTTTTTTCTTAAAACAACTTAGCTCGAGCTAGGTCATTTTCTATTTACCAAATGATTTTACCAAATAGCCACAGACATTTTCTGTGTAATATGGGAAAAATATACAGCACAATTCCGAATATTCCCGGGAAGTTTGTTCTACGGGAATTTGATTCTCCGGAGAAAGAAATCCTCCAATAATTAACTCAAGGGGTGTAGCATTTACCCCGAAAATTTGGGAGGAGGAAATTCGAACTTCGAAAGACAGCGTAACTCCGCCATTTGAAATAAAAATTTCTCAGGGAATTTTTATTCATGATAGGAGGAAAGGGAAAAGAGAGAAAACTCCCAGGGAGTTTCTGTTCAGAATCGGCCTAATAATTTATTATCACAATGCATTGCTTAAGTATGGAGGTACATATGTAAAAGAAGAACTCTTTAATAGCATAAGAACAAAAAAAAATATCGCACGTTTAATGAATTCCTAGCATAGTTTTTTGCCCTAAAGTTATTCTAGTCTGCATTTTTTTTTTGCAAATTTTTTAGACTGAAATTTTTACACAACATAGAAGAAGAGGTGACGGCTATTTCTATACTCAACTCCAAGGCATATTTTATTTGCCTTGCTAAACTCGAAATTGTTTTTTGAGATCTGACGTTATTCATGCAAAGGAACGAAATGATACAATTGTTATTATTTTCAGATGATCTCATCAAACGCTTCGACGCTTATCTTACGCAGAGTAGGAGCACATATCCTTTACGCTTGCCCGATTCCCGTTTGAATAGCATACCAGGTTCACTTATCAATAAAACTATGACACACGGAAATTTCCGTTTTGCTAACGAAGAAAAAAATGAAGGAATTTCGGCTGAAACGCTAACCTTGGAGGAAGCATCCGAGCAATTACCAAAGGATCAAGTGGAAACATTCTCAGACATCGAAATACATGACGACCAGTCCGTGGCCCGAAATAATCAAACCGGGATAGCCAACGCAATATTGAACGCGAATAATGGATTAATACGTGGAGCAGCGGTATTGCAGCGCGATGTAACGAAAATCGAGATGGGTCTTCAGTCGCAATTGCTTCTGGCCCCAGGCATGTTGGGCACACTGCAGTTTGAGGTCACTAACACGCGCACAGAAGTAATATATCATAATATACAGGTGGTTGACGAAAGACGATTTTTATTGCGTCTTAACCCACAAAGAATTTTCTTGCGACCTGGAGAAATGACTATCGTTACAGTGACGGTTCTGATACCGAATGGCACACCACAGGGAACCGTTGATAAAATTACTTTCACTTGCCATGGTGGGGGTACAGCATCGCTATCGCTCAACTTAAAAGTAGTAAGCTCTTCAGTGGTTGATGGACAGGTAAACATATTAGTAATGTTTTCTTAAATGCATGTAATAAGTTTCATTTATCTCATTTCAAGG
>NW_016223426.1:0-1428 GCF_001687245.7 Rhagoletis zephyria
GAAAGTCACACCAGTCGCACGCCGAGTATGTGTGTGTGTGTGTCCGTGGCAAGCGAGATTCGATGTTTTTAATGTTTGGTTATTAATTTTTATTGCCCGCATTCTTTACTGCTGTTGTTGTTGTTGCCAATGCTGTGGCCTTTTGCATTATTCATGCAGTCCTTATTGTTGTTGTTTTTACCTGTTGTTTTCTGTCGCGCCCTGTGCACGTAAATCAAAACTACGGCAACACGCCTTGGCCAACTGGTCGAGCGCTTAGAACGGCTGGGCTGCTGCGGTGTGGCATGTTGCTGTCTGTCTGTCTGTCTGTCTGTTCGACCAGTCTGACAGCGCGCTTCAGCACAACAACTGCGGCTAGTTTCTCTAATTGGTTTTTTGGCTGCCCAGCTCGAGGCACAGGTGGGCAACAAACAAAACCAAGAAGAAAAAAAGAAAGAAAGGACCAACAACAAATCAGCGCGTACACTGATCAACTTGCCACTGGCAACACGCCCCATTTTTGTCCAGTTACAAAATCTCATTTACTGATTTTTTGTTAGCCGCATTAAAATTAATTGCATCGATCTGTAGACACTTTTCAACAAAATATATTATCTCACAATTGCATGCAACATAATTGAATTTTGCTGCTGCAAACCGCAAACATTTCCCCAGCAGCACCTTGCGGCTCCGCTCCCCGGAAGCACAAGCACTTTTTGCAATTATTCCGCACATTTAGTTGCAATTAAGCAGCAATAGAAAGGCAGGAAAGCCAGCAGGAGCAGCGCCGGGAAGTAAGAATAAAGGAAGAAAAAACTTGTTGCAAGCATGCGCGCCACACGCAACCAACAGCGCATGCCACAACTGGAAGCAGACAAGATAAATGCAAAAACCGCAAACAAGCAGGCGGCTGTCCTCTAGCCGCAACAGCCGCAAAGCCGCAGGAGGGCCGCACTGGGCGCCACCACAGCCGTGCCCCGCTCCGTGGCATACAGCAAAGCGTTTGCAGCANTCGCATTTACATTTGTATTTGCATTTGCGGCGCACACCGTGTTGCATGTGCAGTTACACGCTCGTGCGTGCCACAAAGTGAGCGACGAGCAGCCAGCCCACAGTGAGGTGCTGTGCCGTGCCGTGCCGCAAATGGCATTGCCGAATCGATTGCACATTGCTTATGCGCTAATTTGTAAGCGCAGAAAAATGCAAATGCAAATTTTCGCAACTTGCCACGGCAGACCCAAAAGCGGCCTGCCACGCGCGGTGGCGCGAGTAGCCATATTTGGATGGCGCTGGAATTTCAGTAGGCAGCAGAGTTTTTGTCTACATTGTTTTTATTTAGTAATCTCTCACTACAACCTGCCACATGCCACGCGCAACTTTCTTTCCTTTCACTGACGGCTGCTGGAAGTGCAAAAGATGCAATTTTAGAGCCACCAAAATAAGCTTCGA
>NW_016223427.1:0-1428 GCF_001687245.7 Rhagoletis zephyria
TAATTCAAATCTACACCTTAGCATATGCACCTACACACACGTACACGTATGCACAGAGTCATTCCTGGTAGTGCGCCTTCGCACACATGTTGCGTTACATATTTGGGTACATCGTTGAGGTACAAACGGGCATTTGTGTGGGGGGATATTTGTTGCAGCAGTTACTTGCCACCTACTACATAGGCTGTCGCTACAGGCTCGCATCCACCGATGCAATATGCAGCGTGTACGTAAAATAATTCAAACGCAGCCTACCTACATTGTTTGTGCGTTTGGCCTACGTGTGGCCTCGACCCACGACATAACGCCGGGCTTCCTATGAAAGTCTCTTTGTTTCTGTATGCGTATCTTTTGTGTAGTTAGTCGAACATTCACCTATGTCTACGATAATTAACACGTTTATGCTCCTACGTACTACTCTTACATATTATATCACAGTTAACAGCATATATACATATCACGGAGAGATAACCTATCATTATATCACAATAAAATCCTATGTCTATATCACAGTNGCATATATACATATCACGGGGAGATAACCTATCATTATATCACAATAAAATCCTATGTCTATATCACAGTTAGCTATCCTTATACTATATCACAGTAGATTTTGGTAAAGGTACCAATAGTCCTGTTGGTTAAATAAAAATAAAAGAAAAAAAATAATAAAAAAAAATAAAATAACAAAATAAGAAGATAAAAAAATTAAAAAATAAATAAATGTTTAATGAATTAGTCAAATACGTCAACAATTAAAATCTATACTAATTATATAAAGAGAAGTCCCTTTTTTTTGTAACAGGCTTTTTTTTGCGAACGGCTGGTCCGATTTTCATGAAATTTTGTATNGAAAAAAAAATAATAAAAATAAATAAAATAACAAAATAAGAAGATAAAAAAATTAAAAAATAAATAAATATTTAATGAATTAGTCAAATACGTCAACAATTAAAATCTATACTAATTATATAAAGAGAAGTCCCTTTTTTTTGTAACAGGCTTTTTTTTGCGAACGGCTGGTCCGATTTTCATGAAATTTTGTATACAAATAGCTTTCAGTAACCACCATGTTATAGGCTAAAAAATTTTACTTTTTTTCGGGTAGGTGGACCAGGGACCGGTCTATTCGAAAAAATCTTATTATAGTCCGATTTGCTTAAAATTTAGTACTTAAGTAGCTTTTTCGCATATATTAGCATATATGACCCTTCTTTTCCCAGAAGTGGACCAGGGACCGATCTATTCCAAAAAATCGTATTTATGGTCCGATTTGCTTAAAATTCGGTACGTAGGTAGTTTTTTAGCATATATTAAGATAAATGGTCAATTTTTTCCGAGNCGCATATATTAGCATATATGACCCTTCTTTTCCCAGAAGTGGACCAGGGACCGATCTATTCCAAAAAATCGTATTTATGGTCC
>NW_016223428.1:0-414 GCF_001687245.7 Rhagoletis zephyria
CCATCAGCTCCGTCAGAATTGGGAAAGACCTCTCCCAGCCGTTCGCCACTAAACGGGGTTTCATGTGAATTCTTTAATCTGATGGTGGAGAAGATAATAAGAGCTGCAGAACTGATCCGCTCAGGAACAATTTACTACAAGAGCGTGCAATTGCTGGCTTATGCCGATGGCATCGATATCATCGGTATCAAAAACCGCGAAGTCTGTTCTGCCTTCTCCAAGTTGGATAAGGAAGCAGAGCGAATGGGTCTGGTGGTAAACGAGGACAAGACGAAGTATCTCCTGTCATCAAACGAACAGTCAGCACATTCGCCGCCTTGGCACCCACGTCACTGTTGACAGATACAATTTCAAGAAAGTAGAGTATTTCGTTTACTTGGGAACCAGCATTAACACCGATAATAATGTCAGCAT
>NW_016223428.1:514-1428 GCF_001687245.7 Rhagoletis zephyria
AACCACGCTCTATAAGTCACTCATCATGGCCGTGCTGGTATATGGCGCAGAAGCATGGACAATGACAACATCCGATGAGGCGGTTCTTGGAGTATTCAAGAGAAAGATTTTGCGGAAGATTTACAGGCCTTTATGCGTCGGCGACGGCGAGTACCGCAGACGATGGAACGATAAGCTGTATGAGCTTTACAACGACATGGACATAATGCAGCGAATTAAAATACAGCGGCTACGCTGGCTTGGTCATGTCGTTCGAATGGACACCGACGCTCCAGCTCTGAGAGTATGTCAACTCGGTAGCAGAGGAGGAGGGGGGGCCCCACTGCGATGGAAAGATCAGGTGGAGAAGGACTTGGCTTCACTTGGCGTTTCCAATTGGCGTCAGTTGGCACAGAAGAGAAACGACTGGCGTGCTTTGCTGAACTCGGCCAAAATCGCTTAGGCGGTTACAGCGCCAAATAAGAAGATAGAGCTTGCACTTTAATTTGATATATAACTCAATTCTGTAGCTATTCCAGATCGCCCTAACTAAGTCGTATGACTGAGCAATTATATATAGATTTTTGGATAACCTACAGGGCTTGCACTTTAATTTGATATATAACTCAATTCTGTAGCTATTCCAGATCGCCCTAACTAAGTCGTATGACTGAGCAATTATATATAGATTTTTGGATAACCTACAGGGCTTGCACTTTAATTTGATATATAACTCAATTCTCCAGATCGCCCTAACTAAGCCGTATGACTGAGCAGTTATATATAGAAGCGTTGAGAATGAATCAAGAAAATGTTTAAACGCTTATATTATATTTTGTCACCTACTTCAGCGATTTGAAATCCGACAATTTTTGGATAACCTATAGAGCAGTGGTGTCCAACAGAACTTGGACAAAGGGCTACTTTGAAACTAT
>NW_016223430.1:0-1428 GCF_001687245.7 Rhagoletis zephyria
CATAAAGGGAAACACGCGTGCCGAATTTTCTTCAGATATCTAAACTTTTCCTAGAGTTATCGTGTACACAAAAAAACGGGNAGTTATCGTGTACACAAAAAAACGGACAGACAGACAGACGGACATGGACTAATCAACTTTTCTTTTCATTCTGGGCATTTTCGGTATATACATACATATGTACATAAATGTAGTATATATCTATCTCGATTTTGGTTGTTCCAAATATCCGTTACGTGAAAAAAGTTATGGTACCCTCCTGCAGAAGTGCGTAGTAAATATGTTTAAAAAGCAAACTTTTTAATTAATAATTAGTTAAAAAAAAATTCAATGTAATGGAACTCCTCAACCCCTTTTTAATGAAAAAAAGAACCCTTATGAAATTTCGTTTTGAAAGTTTTCAAATTTAAAACTCAAGAAAAAAATTAATAGAAAAAAAATCGTGATAAATTACATTTTATATTCTGCGGGAAAATATCTAAAATCAATGAAGACCTATGCTGCGNAAAAAAATTGTGATAAATTACATTTTATATTCTGCGAGAAAATGTCTAAAATCAATGAAGACCTATGCTGCGAAGGCAGCGAATTATCAAAAGAAGATTTTGACGACCTTTTTGAAGTGATTAGTGAGTATGTTTTCGAAGACGAAGACCCAACACCATAGTCATCCATTGAATATGTACTCGAAGACGAAGGCCCAACACCACAGCCAACGAGAGAATATCTAGATGTGGAAGATTCACATTCATATAACGACACATCTGTTTTTTAAGACAGACGCGGGGAAAACGATTTAGCTGAGGAACCATANTTACTGCAAGTTTAAAGTAACTGTTGACGATGTTAGTAATTTTATTCCATACGAAGCATTTTCGACGGTTTTTTTTTTATATCGAGAAAATGAACAACACCTTCAACGAAAAAAATTCCCAACAATTAATGGTAATTGAAATTGGGCTACAAAACGGCATACTCAAAGTATTTCTAAAAAATCGAATTAAAATGTTCGAAATTTTTACAAAGTTTGTTGATTCCTTTTTTAATTTTGCGCGCGTTTTCGGCGGTGAACGTAGAAAGCTTCACATTCAACTGTTTAACCAGACATTTGTATGCTCATAAAACTATTAATGACTTGAAAAATATACTAAAAATTAGAAACATTTCCACAACCGTTCATTACCGTTCTTATTGATTTTTATTATAACAGGTCTATTCTGCGCTGGTAATAAAAATTTTGTAACCGGTAAATAAAGTTTCTCTCAATTTTTAAACCCATTTTGCATTCTGTGTACTCTTGTAACCGGTAAATTTCGTTAACATCCCATAAGGTGGTAACAAAATATTTCCCCGCGAAATTTGTAATGCCAGAACTTCTGCAATTCTTCATACCTGAATATCTGAATATATTACCAGCATTACCAACGT
>NW_016223432.1:0-1428 GCF_001687245.7 Rhagoletis zephyria
ATTAGCGTAAATTCCACGCAAGCGACGCACAGTGTCACATTAAAAAAAATAATAATAACTACCAAATAAGTAAAAGGAAAAAATTAAAAAAAAGACAAACAAATTACAATAAAATGAAAATTAGCAAAAGAAATTGCTTTCGAAACAATAAAAACTAAAAATTAAATTTAAAAAAGAAAAAAATTTAATCAAAAGCGAAGAAAAAATGTACTTAAGAATTAAAAAAAATACTAAAGTTTCTAAAAATTAAATAAAAAAATATATTTTTTATTTGCATTAAAAGCAAATTAAATTTAGAAAATAAAAGCAAATTAGGTAAAGTAAAATGAAAAAAATAAATAAAATAAGTTTCTAAAAATCAAATTTAATAAAACAACACTTTCTTCTGTACCTAAGCATAAAACTCTAAAAATTAAAAGAAAATTTTACTTAAAAAAATTATTTAAAATAGAAAAAAAGAGATAAAANGAATAGTAAATTAAAAAATAATAAATACATAAAATAAGTTTCTAAAAATTAAATAAATATAAAAAATATGTATTTTTTTAACACAACAAAATCTACAAATTAAAAGAACGTTAAATTTAAGAATAGCAAATAAATACAAAAAAAAAATATTTAAAAATCCGCTGCACGAGGATTTGAACTCGGATCTCTCGAATGGCGCGCCTATGCTTGTTCACTCGACCTTTGCTACTGTTGGAGTGACGGGACCTAAATGATATAGAAAAGCTTTCTCTCAAAATAGCTTTTCACCACGAGTGAAGTGCCTTTTTCGAACTATCTTGCCATCTGTCTTTCATTGGTCTTACGAAAGAGTTTTTACTTTCTTAGCCAGAATTGACCTGTATATCCCGATTAGAGTTGCCGTTTAAAATCGATTAAATCGAATATCGGCTCTTCTGATTCTATTTTTTGTCGGTTTTTTGTTTTAGATTCGATCTGTGAATCGATTAACAGGGCAATTCCGATAATCGACTTTAACTTCAAACTATTGAAAAAATAACCATGAAGTGTTATCAAAAGTTATTTAGAAGATGATTAAATTCGATAAATAACTACAACAAAAAATTATTAAGTAAACTTTCGAACATACTAGTGAATAACCACGAAATATATTTTAGTTAATACGTTGCACAAATAATGAGCTGAGAAATTACAATTTTTTTAGTTAACAAAAAATTTTCGAAGTTTGAAATTTCAAAAAAATCCCGAAATTTTTCGATAAACCTGAAAAAAAAGTTTGAAAAATATTCGCTGAAGCAATTTAAAAGGTGACGGAAAAAATTCAATAATGTCACGAAATCACTCAGAATATTAAACTAAGAATGCCGAAAATCGGGAAATTCCGGAAAACCACAAATTTTTTTTTCATTTTTTTTCATACAATTTCACAAGGTGCCCAAAACTATATAACTATATTCAGAC
>NW_016223433.1:0-1428 GCF_001687245.7 Rhagoletis zephyria
ATTTACAAGTTTCTATTTTAAAATCCTCATGAAAAATTACTTTCAATACCCTTTTTTCTGCACTCAACAGATTCTTTTTTCGTATTTAGGACAAATAAATTAAAGGTCGAAATTGTATATCATCATACAAAAGAACATGTAAACAAATAAGCCAATATGTAATGTCAAAAAAAAGTAAATAAATAAAAATATAAAAAATTTTAAAAATCTTTTCTTTATTGATAATTTATGTCGAAAAGTAGTTAGCTAAAAGTTAGTTGACATCTAATGCGGAANGGCCGAAGGAAATTGTTACCTCTAGTCAACTGCTAGTTAGTTAATAGCTAGCTAGAAACTAGTCCCATTTCTTGCAGGGAAGAGATGTTTCGAATCGTGAGGTAACTCTCCGCATGCCGGACACTCATTTGGCACATCTGCATCTAATCTGCTCAGATATGAGTTCAACCTGCTGTAGTAGCCAGAGCGAAGTTGGACTATTGTGGTCCGAGTCTCCCAAGACAGACGAAGCTCCCTCTCCTCTATGTCAGGTGGTTGTGTGCCCAGAACGGCATTCACAGGTCTGGAGTCTCCGTAGCTTGAGACTGGCTTCCTGTGGATATGCTGACGGGTCCATAGGTTGCTTAATGAACCTCTAGACTTCGTTCGTCAGTTCGTAAAGATGCCTTCTCACATGTCTTGGCGAGAGATCCTCTGCAAGCAGGTGTCTTTTCGTTGGTTGGGCTACGCCCGGATAATTGCCTTGTTTGTTGCCAGCAACATTTCTTTGTCTTTTCCCCAGGTCCTGCCGGTTAGCGACTTGAGGACCTTGTTGCGGCTGTATAATTCGTTGACAATTGCTGTTATGTGCGCAGAGAAGCAGAGCAGACCGTCGAAAGTTACTCCGACTAGTTTTGGGTTATTCACCATCGGAATTGGTGTGTCATCAACGTGAATACCTATCGGTAGTCTCACCACCGTCGTCCAGTGGGTAAATAAGGTCTCAGAGGATTTTGTAAGGAAGACAGTGAAGAAGCGAGAAAGCTCGAAGAGATGCCCGTTCACTTTCGAGCACAAGATATCAATTCCATTCCCAGATGCCATTATCGAACAATCATCAGCGTAAGAGACAATCTAGACTCCCTCTGGTTGTTGAGGGAGATTGGACAAATAATAGTTACACAGTACTGGGGAAAGGACACCACCCTGTGGAACCCCTTGTTTTATTTTTCTAGGTTTGCTCGATTTGTCTCTAAACATTACTGACGAGTGTCGATCACTCAGATAATTCGTCGACCACGGTTTGAGTCTCTGTGAGAGTGAGGAGGCCTCTATGTCTTCTAGCAGCGAAGAGTGGCTGACTGTATCAAACGCCTTTTACAGGTCCAACGCTACTAGAATAGTTCTCTCACAGGGGCAGTTGCGGTTTTAGCCACGTGTTATCTGAGTGTT
>NW_016223434.1:0-1428 GCF_001687245.7 Rhagoletis zephyria
GGGACAAGATAATGGCTTCAACCAGAATGGATCGACGCGAGTTTGATTCTGTGTTTTGATTGAGGGACTCGGAGCTAGCGCTGTTTTGTTTTGATTCAACAGCCAAAAATGAGTTATTCATAAACAGCGTTATTGATAATTCTCAGACTGGTCCAAGAATCAAGATTGCGAAAAATCGTCAAAGTCCGAATTTTCATTTATATGCAAAAAATTTAATTTTCTTTGACCAGTCTGAGAATTGTGAAAAATATATTTTTAGCAATTTTTTTCTCACACCAGTATAAGAAAAACCTTTGACTGATATGAAAATTTTTTAAACCAATCCGAGAAAATGTTTGGTTTGGATTTTTTTACACTGACATGAAAATTTTTCATATCAGTGTAAGAATTTAAGTGATTTTTAGATATATCTGAGACCCATTTCTCTGTGTGTACAGTCATCATCACCAGCATCATCTAACAAAAAAAAAGTATCTGGCTGTACCTTACTTCCTTTTCCTGAGTGGCAATGCTCTAAAACTTTTTGCCACTGCAATTCAACCACTACCACCGCCGTCAAAATTATCCGGAAAGAAGTGCTGGGCACAACAGAAAGTTGTGCAGTGTTGAGCACTTTTGACCTCTCCAGTGTCTCCTCTTCTGTTCTCCTTTTTCCACTTTGTCTGCCGTCTCTAATTAGCATCGACATGAGAAGATGCTGCTGCCTCTCCTGAAAACAACCACTTTTGGGTTGTGTCTGTCGTCACTTAATCTGGGCAATCTTTCTCAATTGTTGCAATCCCACTTCACTTTAGCGGTGGTGGTGGTGAAAGAACAGAGCAGTCTTTCAAATTTGCATTTGATGACATTTGCCATTGCAGAGCAATGCTGCAATATTGGTCGACACATTTAGAGCATTTCAAATGGAACACTAATGGAATGGAATTCGCTTGCAGAGAAAGAGCAGAAATTGATGCTGGCCAGCGCCGATGCCATTTGATCATTCTTTTGCTTTTCTGCCTTTCCATCTTCTCTGCTACGAGCAAATTTCATTTTTGCAACACTTTTTGCCAAAAGTTAATGTGGTGGCGGTGTTGTAGTTCTGCAAANAGAAAAAAGAAAAGAGAGGTTCCAGAAAATGTTGCAGACAGACAATTTGCAATGTAGAAAGAAGAAAAGGAAAAAAATTGAGAGAAAAGCAGGAAAAAGAAAGAAAACAAAGACGGCTAGAGCGTTTTGTTGGGAACACAAGTCGCCGAGAATTGCCTTCTTCTTTTTGCCTTTGCCTTTTTTCTGTCGCCGCATTGAGACAACACGAGAAGTTCCTCCACCAAAAGACGAGACATTTAGAATTCAAAGCCAATGCCGTCGCTCCAGCAGCAGCATCAGCTGCAGCAGCTCATGAATGCCGTTGTGAAAATAAGTAGCCAGCCCAGGGGTGGGAATCGA
>NW_016223435.1:0-1428 GCF_001687245.7 Rhagoletis zephyria
CGGTGATATAAAATATTTAAATATTTTTACTGAAAAAAGTTATTCCGAAGCAAGATTTTTGAAAATTTGATAACCTAAATTTGAGTTTTTGATTTGAATACTGGTGGCTTAAACATTAAACTATTTAAAAAACGACTGCCTTTATGTGCTAAAAATTTGCTTTAATTATTATTAAAATTGTTTGTTAATTTTGATAAATTTTAATTTAAAAGTGCAAGAGGTGTTGCTAGTTTTTTTGAGCAGAAAATGAAAAAAAAAATCAAAAGATAATATTACCTACATTCATGTCTATTTAAATTAACAGAATCTAAAATACAGTTTTTGCTAGTTTATTTTAATTGATAAAATTTTATATTTTTTCATGCGAAATACGCGAATGCTAATTCTTTTTTTGACCACCAGNGGGGGCTGGCATTTCAGGGTACTATTTTATATACATATATATAAGGAAAAATTGAAAGTTAGGGTGGGCTGGCTCGAGCACCCCCCTGCCCCTACCTGGCTACGCCCATGTACCTAACCGTTTCCTTTTGAAACTTGAATTTTTCGAGGATAACACAATGCAACACTCAAAAAGTGTGATGGGAACGAGAGCAATTGCATTCATTAAAAGAGGTCGAAAGATGAATAGATACCAAAGCATTTGTAAAAGTTGGTTCCCATTTCCATTTGATTGTGAATTTGATTGAGTGATTTGGAAGATGTGTTTTTAAATTATAATTAAATGTATTTTAAATTATATTATGACATAAAAAATAAATGGCAACTAACTTTTTCAAATCCTTTGGTACTTTTTCATTAAATATTTGACCAGCTTAATCTGCTGCTTAAA
The DNA here is from genome assembly GCF_001687245.7 of Rhagoletis zephyria. Lineage (NCBI taxonomy): Eukaryota > Metazoa > Arthropoda > Insecta > Diptera > Tephritidae > Rhagoletis > Rhagoletis zephyria. The sequence goes on from NW_016223435.1 coordinate 833, forward strand.
TGCTGTTGCTCTGATTAACATCACCTCTAACTTCCACGATGATCGAAAAATTGTACTTCACGATTACAAATATTAAAAAAAAAGAAATGTTGAATGAGGCTTATTTTTAATGGAACAAGTAAAACTCATAAAATATCGATTCTGCAATGATCTAAAAATAAAATCTCAATAAAAATCTCTATATGCGAGTATTTTAATTTAACATTTAGTTCCTATAACTGGATTTTCTGAACTGCTGCATTTTTTGCTTATGTCACATAGACAGTAAATAGTTTTTCATAAGACAAATAAAAGGCAGGTGGCAAGATAGTTCGAAAAACTTTTGTTATTCTAGCACAAAAGGCTTAGAAAAAAGCTCTCTCATTCACCACTCGTGGTGAAAATTTATTTTGAGAGAAAGCACTTGTATATAATTTAGCTCGCGTCGCGCCCATGGTTGCAATGTACGAGTAAGAAGAGCACTGGCGTGCCAGTCGAGAGATCCGGGTTGGAATCCTGGGGCATCGGTTTTTTATATTTAGATTTTTACCTTTTTTAATATAATATAAATTTTTTCTTTTTATACCCGAGCGCACTTGTGCACAAGGGTATTATAA
>NW_016223436.1:0-1428 GCF_001687245.7 Rhagoletis zephyria
TCCCCAAAAAAACATACATTACAATTGATTCAAAATGTCGCACAAACTGCTTTTCTTGGCAGCGTTAGGCATCATTGTTTACACTGCAACGCCCATACATGCAGGCGTACTGCGTAACACTGAGCAACCAGCTGGCTCGCCATTGGAAGTGGCGCAAGCCAGAGCAAGTAATCCGCCGGAGAGCACAACCAACGATCCAACTGCGGCGGATTCCGCAGCACTCAGCAAGGATCAAGATGCAACGGTAAGGATTGCTGTAGCTTCGCTAGATCCAGCGCCGAGCACCGTAGATGGCATTGAGATTTCTTTGGATACAGTAGACGAGGAAAAAGAGGAGTCAGAGCAAAAAGAGGAGGAAGAAAAGCAGCCAGAAGCAGCCGCGAAGTCCAAAGATGAAGTCAATGACAGCAAAAAGGAGTTCGCGCCAGCTTTAAGCGGAGACGAAGCGGCTAGCATTAAAGTAAACGCTCACGAAAGCGATGATCTTGCAAAAGATGTACCACTGAGTAGCGCTGAGTTTGTGTCCAACGCTCCGTCATCCTCCAAGTTGCTACTCCTTAGCACGCCTCGACTCGCACGCGAGCAGGAAGAGAACATTTCAGAGCCCGAAGATGTTGACATCAACACAGCTGTTTCTACCGATGAGACCACCGAGCTGAGTGTGGAAGTGCAAACTGAGAACGAGAAGTCCAGCGAAGAAAGCAAGGAAAGTGAAACCGATAAACCCAACTTCATTACGCGCGTACGCGATGCGCTCTTTGGCAAGAAATCCGCGGACGAGCCAACCAAAGCAGCTGACAAGCCGGATAAGAGAGAAGAAGACCAAAAACCGATTGCGGATNTGCTGCTGCTGCTGCCGAACAGGCACCCGAGACGCAAAATAACAATGCCGCAACGGCAGTGCTCATCGAAACCGAGGCCGATTATGTGCTCGTCGATTCGGATGTAGAGCACCTGGAACATTTGGGCAGTTTCACGCACGCCGATAGCGAGGAATATCTGCAGCCGATTGTACACTCGGTGGAAGTGGTGCCAACGCATTTCGAAGAACCGTTGCTGTTCACGAGTAGTTACGTGCATGCCTGGTAGCCGCTTGGCGTAAGCCGAATGGGAAAGAAATTATTGTTAGCTTAGTTTTAATGGAATCATTTACATAGGTTCATCAAAACACAGTTCTATTTTTACGCACTACCCTCAGAGCTCCGAACTACATACATCTTTTTCGTTTTTATAGCTAATAGTCATTGTAGTTTCTTACATATGTATGTTTTATATTTTCATATTCGCATTAACGATTCTTTCTATAAACGAAATTAATGTTTTTATAACGAAAAATTGTGTTTTCATTTGGTTTTTAACCCACACGCGTTACCAGTTGGAATCCAATTTCGCGAACTTCATTGGCTTACACAAATATTTAGTTTCGTT
>NW_016223437.1:0-1428 GCF_001687245.7 Rhagoletis zephyria
TTTTATAGTTTTATTAAGTTTCTATGAAAAGGGCATCTTAAACTAAGCCCATGGCTAGTTAATCGCTAAAATAATATTTGGCATCGCAGTAAAATATTTTTTAAATGGAAATAGGCCATATATAAGTTTTTTTAATAAAATGCCACAATGACAAAAAAAAGTTGGCACACTACTTTAAATATTTTTAAAAAATTTACGATTTAAACATTTAAAATTTAGTTTGTTTTCCTGCAACCTTACTCAAAATATTTCTGAAAAAAAGGTGTTCTTAAAAAGAAAGCTGTCTCATGTCTCTAGGCTTAAAAGAATCATTAATTTGTCAGCTGGCTCTGAGCAGATCAGAAACGGACAAGATAGTTGCTTCCTATTTTATTTAAAAAAACTGGAAAATGAAGCGAGGAAATATTTATTCAACAACAATTTCATAAGGAAGCAAACTTAAATACTTTATATAATATCATAAAAATTCAATGAAAAACATTTCGTTTTTTAAAACATTAAAGTATTAGTAAAAAAGTGAAATTAAAAAAGAAAAAAGGAAAAAGCAATACGCTGTCCGAGGGCTCGAAGTCGGAGCTCTCGAATGGCACTCCAGTGCTTTGCTCACTCGGCCATTGTCCTTGTTTGTTTTCATCACACATTTTTGGAGAACTTTTTATGACTGCCTCTTGCTGAATACCGAAACCATCTCAAGTCTTAAATTTAGTGACTTGAGATGAGACTGACTTACTGAATACCAGCATAAGAGCCATATAGTTTGTACCAGTATTTGAAAGTTTAATTCATTTAATTAACTTCGATTATTTTAATATATGCAACCCCACCTAAATTCTAGCTGAATAAAGATGTTCTTGAACCCACATCGTTAATTACTGCTACACATTTAAAAAATTGTACGTAAAAAATTAAACCACACGCCTTGATTATTTTACTACGTGGCAACCCTGCTCAAAATATGTATGTATGCACGTATAATAATAAGTACTAATAAATTAAAAATAAGTCATGTACTATGTTGACTGAAATTTTGCAAAGCAATTCGTAACAAAAATGGCAACCCTATTATTCAATGCCCTCTTGATACGTTTTGTTATTATATATCTATGGTGATGTGTTTATGGTTTACGTTGTCACATTTTCAGAATTTTTTTCACAAAATACTGAGTTGGCAACCCTATTAAGAATTTTTTTTGGGTTAAAGAGTTTTTGATATACAATATGTANCTCGCCACTATATTTCTGAAAAGTATTATTGATTAACGTGAGCTGCAACGATTTGAAAATACCTACAAAAATATAATTATTTTGATTCCGGTGATAAAATATTCAAACTTTTTTAAGCAGACCTTTAAGCTCAAACTACTATTCTATCATGTGAGGTGAATTTTGGAAAAAATATTTTTAAAAGCTAATTTTATTTATAAAAAC
>NW_016223439.1:0-1428 GCF_001687245.7 Rhagoletis zephyria
CTCGAACTCGCAAAAGAATGAATGTTGTGGCCTGCTGCGCTGCGCGCTGTACTTTTTCAATTACACGCTGCACCATTGACTAGCCCACCTCCGTTTTGTTGGTCGCTGTTCAATGCTCGCTGCTCGCCGCTCGCTGCTCGCCGCTTTTTTAAAAATGCCCATAAAAATAATGCGCAAATTATTAGTTTGTATTGTTAGCTGCAAATTATCTCTGCTTTTTTCACATTCAAAATATATATATATATATACTTTTGTTGCGCTAAATGCCTCTTGTTCACACTAGCTGGAAATGAAAGTCGCGTTGTGACTATTAATGAAATGAGAAAACATAGAAAAGNTGGAATTTTATTTCGCACGTTAATGGCGAATATTGTCTCTATTGGTGTCTCTGATATAGTGTCGCCTTAGTAACAATAGTTGCAAAAAATTATCTGCAGTGTTTAGGATGAAAAAACCAAGCTTTTCATAATTTCATCTAAGCTTCAGTGCCATTTATTAATATGGCTATAAACAGATGTATTTTGAGTGGAATGAGATTTTTTTTGGTGCTTGTGTTGGTTCAGTGTTACCAGATATTTTTTTCAAAACATTTTGAATTTCCATAAAAAACCTGTATTTGAATAAAAAAAACTGTAGGAAGATTTTCCATTGTACTAAACATAAATAACAAAAAAGTTATTTCAAATGAAACAATGTTAGCCTTGAATTTAGTAAAACCTTTTTAAAAACTTTTTAGTAATGTATTACTAAAAATTATACAATATTTGAGGTCATTTCACCTGCAATGTAACCAGCTAATTACTTAATAGCTAAGAAACATTTTGCCTTAACCAAATATATTAATTTCGAAGAAAAAACGATGATGCAATAAACTACATTTTTAACCGACTTGACAAAACGGAGAAAAGTTATCAGTTCGTACGAATATTATTATTTTTTATTTATATTACCGCATAGCAATTCGTTTTTTTTAAAGTAAAGGTGTTACCTCACACGTGGTCCCATATTAATTTGGTTTAAATCCGAGTAGGACCCAGGCTTTGATCCTCTGCTCGAGCGATTGCCAAACATTTTTTGTTTTATTTTATTTGATTTATACATATATTTTCACTTATTTATTTTTTTTAAATTTTATTTCATATTTATTTTATTACTAAAAAAAATTTTGGATTTGTGAACATTCCTTAATTTTTATAAATGTAGGTGTTAGTTAATAATATTAACTTAATATATTTTCGAAAGTAACTCGAGCCTACATATCGCGCACTTTCTTCAAAGGAGTACTATCTCAATATTTAGCTTATCTTATCAACTTAACTAAATTAAGTTTTTCAAATAGCTGGCAACACGCTTAAAAAATATTTTAGATAGTAAGCTTTCTTACACCTCTTTAGTTTAACACCAGGATTGTAACATGTATTACATTCA
>NW_016223440.1:0-1428 GCF_001687245.7 Rhagoletis zephyria
ACATTAATTCATTACTCATATGCATTGCAGTTTCAATGTGAAGCAAATAATATGACTTGAAAAACTCATGAACCCAATGTTTTGTAATATCTTATAGAGAAAAGTGAAGATAATCGTTCCACGCCAAGTCCCAAAGCCAACGAACGCATTATTATTGGCCACGAAAAGTCCACATCACATGCTGAACGGCGCTCGGAAATATCAGCAGCGCTCGCCAAGAAATACGAGGGCAAATCGCGAGAGGTTCATTCACATTTTNACGTCAACGTGTGAAAGAGCTAGAAGATTATCTGGACAATTTATTGCTGCGTGTGATGGAAACTCACCCGAAACTCTTACAAAATCCTTACTCGCGTACTACATCGGCTAAGAGGTATGTTACTAGAGGGTGACTTTATTTAAAAAATAAAAGAAAATTTTCTATTCTATCGTAATATTGTATTATTGCCATTTTAATTTTTAATTAAAACCCTGCATCGTTATTGCATTCGCTTCTTTTCACTGTAAAATTACAACACATATTTCGTTTCCATTTGTATCTAATCTATATTTCAATGCACATTCATACATTAATAAATTTTAAAATAAATTTGAAGAACAAATACATAGTGTTTGGTTAAAAGCATGATCATTATATGTATTCAAGTCTTGCTTCCCGCTGACTTGGGCCTATGCGTCCAAATTGCGTAAGCGCCTATCTATATCTTTATATATAATACGCGAAGGGACTTTTTGTCCACAACATAAAATCTGCATCGTTCGCTCGATTTTTTAAAATGAGGTGTCTAGTTAAACGGCTTGGACTGCAGATGTGCAATAAGGGTTTATTTTTTTATTTTTGAAATGAGTTGCCACCTTTTAAAAAATTATTATGAAATTATTCTAAAATATAAATCAAAATGGATATCAAACGAAATGGTTTTGAAAAGCTTTGTTTCTTAACTTAACTGTAGGAGGGTAGCCACCTGTCTAAAAAATCGAATTCAATTTGAATGAAGTGAATTAGGTAAGAGAAATATGTATCACCATACGGGTGCCACACAAAAGGAGTTTCAAGTTCCATGAAATATCAAAATATGGATGTCAAACGAAGGTGTAATAAGAAATCTTTAGTGTGAACGCAAAGAATATTTTTCAGATGTTGGAAGAGGGTTAACCCTGTTTAAAAAGTTAAATTCAAATTATTTAATAAGTTAAATGAATTATCAAAATATGGGTATTAATCGAGGGGGTTAGAACATGTTTGAAAAATCTAATTCCTCTTAATTCATCAGTTAATTAAAATATGTGTAGCATGAGTTAACAAGCATTATTCTTGAAAATGCTTTTGAAGAGGCTGCCACCTGTTTGAAAGGTCTAATTCAATTAACTTATTTACTAAAAAAATTACATATGAAATATAAAAATTCCATAGTCAAAAAAAAAAAA
>NW_016223442.1:0-1427 GCF_001687245.7 Rhagoletis zephyria
CATTGAACCTTGTTTATATCCAATTCGGTTTCTTGTCCATAAAAAAAAATTCCGCAGAAGAGGCCGCCGGTAAGTTTTTCTTGGTGGTAACAAATGAGAAATGAACAAGAGGCTCCTAACTGTCCTTTCCGCAGTAAAGAGTACATTTATTTTCATAAGCACTCATTTGAATCGTGGCCTTAACCAAAACCGCGCCTTTGATAGTACGGCACTATTTGTAATTTCACGAAACTAGAGGATGCTGCGACATCCTCTCTCTCCTACAGGGACTAAAACGGCAGACTACGAAATATCGAATACTGACCGTATTTGTCAGTTATTTTATCGGATCTAACTTCGAAGCCGATAGGAATTGAACAGGGGTGCTCTCTCTCCAATACTGTTTATCTTCCACAACTCGATGGGGTTTCATTGTTATGCTACGCTGAAGATTGCTCGATGTAGTCTGGGAATTGCATTGATTACATGTGTAAATGACTATCTCTACTTTCTATATATCTTTCTCTCTTCATCGCTGTATGCTAACATCGCTACTGTAAACAAGTATAAGCTAGTCAATGAATGCAAGGCGGAAGTGGAGTCTGGGTTCCCGGCCATAGGAATGTAGAAGGCAACCAGAGAGCAGACGAACTGACTGAGGCGGCAGCTTGTCGGATGAATTTGTAACAGTGATACTGCGTTATCCCCTTAGAAAAATAGAAACATAAATCCACTTGCACCTTCGGGAAGTAGAAAATAGGAAGTGGTCAGAGATCCAGACTTGCAAGATAGCACGAGAGCTTTGGCCTGACTTTAGCAGGAAAAGAACGGTAGACGTGCTAAGTAGGTCAAGGGTATAAATATTTACATAGAATTGTAGTGAATTCACCACTATGAAAACATGCTTGTAGGATAGGTTCCATACAACAGAACTACAACCACCCCCTTCCTCCCCCTTTCAAATCAAGTACGACCCTTTTCACCACTTTGCCGAAGCCGATCAAGCTACAATTAAACATCCAGCTGACACCAAAACTGGCGGCTAATAACCCGAAAATTTAAGCAGTTACAGCAAAAGTGCTCATCGGCAGCGCATGGAAAAAGGACAAAATTCTGATGGTAGTATAGAAGGCAATTGGTCAATTTTATCACATAGAACTAGGAGGACGCAATGGACGCACCTGTCAAAAGACACCTCACTCAGGGCATCAACGGGATGCCATCCGTTGTCGTCTGATCGGTTGCTATAACAGAAAAGATCCGAACAGATATTTACTGGAAGCAGAACCACCACATAGGCACACCACTAGGCATCTCAACGAACTCACGGACGAGATTAGAATATACATCGCATAACCACTGGCCTCGAGGCTATACGCACAGTCCAGTGATCGGACTCAAAAAAAATTCTGTGTGGTAGAATCTGGAAAAAATGTGGTAGATTTCAA
>NW_016223443.1:0-1427 GCF_001687245.7 Rhagoletis zephyria
TTACAATCTACAATATCTTGATGATGCTATACATCTGACTAGAAGGTAGTTCCCAGAGCAGATGGTTAAAGTTCAATCAATTACGTGCAGTCAATGCAGGAGCTACATATGTAATTATTTCATAAAAAACAAAATATCTACATACATATGGGTGTTTCCAAAAAAGGTAAACCGAAAAGGCAATTAAACGAAGAGAACTGAAAAGAAAAAATTAAAATTAAATTTGATGTTACTATGTAGTAAAAATATTGTATGGGGGGAAAGTCGGTCACGTCCGTTATCACATTTTAATTCAAAATTAAACCAACAACGAATTGCTTCTGACCGAAAATGAATTTTATGAATGTTTAAGAAAGGAAAACCTCAAAGGATTGACAGTTTTGTTTATGTTACCATGTACTCTAAAACCACTTCTGTTTTTGTAACGTCCGTTATGAGCTACTTTTAATCGATTTTCCCTACACCAGTGTTCCAAGCGCACCTAATTTGTTTGTCAACTAAAGGACGGTATAATAGTAACACAACGGCAAATTTTTTTTACAAGTGACCTGTTTTCGTATGATTTACATATATAACTCTAGTCATGCGAAGTCACGTCCGACGTTATGGAAATACCCATATGCGTGGCATTAGCCTCTGCAATTTAATATTTTTTTCCTGAATTGACGTATGTAATTGATTTTGGGCTACATCTCAGGGTAATATACAGTGGTCGAGCAAATTATAGCCGCACCATATTTTGAAAGTTTTAACATATTAGGGCTGTTCAATATGCTGTGCATATGATCTTGCATTTGTATATTTGTAAATTTACAATAAAGCGCAAACGGTTGCCATGGTAGCAAGTAATTTGCAAATGCAATTCCAAAAACAAATCTAAGACCATTTCCACAATGTCCTGAACAACTCTGCTAACTTTATTATTTAATTATGTTTTTTTTTTCTAAAAATATAGTTCCTTTTTTAACAAACCGTGCAAATCAAAGTTTAAAATTTCGTGCAATGTTAAAAAAAAATCAGCAAACCTTCATAAAAATTTCGAGCTTTTTAAATTGACCCTTGAATTCTAGTCTAATAAAGTGCAAGTCTCTAAAAATTATATACAAAAAAATTCTAAAAAGTTAATGGTAATTTGTACCGATTTAAAACTTGCACTTTATTTAATAGAATAGAAAAAGCTCGAAATTTTTACTCAAGTTTGTTGAACTTTCTTTTAATATTGCACAAAGTTTGAAACATGGGTTTACATACATGGGCTTTTGTTAAAGCATGAACTATATGTTGCAAGCCACATTAAATATGCCTTGATATGTTTCTAAAAAAATTACCAAAACGAAATAACAAAAAAAGTATGTTAAGACTTGTCCAAACGTGGTGCGGCTATAATTTTATCGACATATACAGTGTATAATAATAATAAAAAATAC
>NW_016223444.1:0-1427 GCF_001687245.7 Rhagoletis zephyria
ATTGATTCGATGCTCTCACCCTGAACCTCTATCTATCTCCTCCGCTCCTTGCCACCGTTCTTAATCAAATGTCCGCTGTAGCTGGCTGGCTAGCTAGCTGTTGTCTTTGCGCCACATGCTGCTGATGTTGCTCTTGGAACGCTCTTGGTGTCTCACTTTTTTGCTCGTTGATCCTCGACACAGTGTGTGTCGTACAATGTAAGGCACTCCTGCTCTCTCNCTCTTGGAACGCTCTTGGTGTCTCACTTTTTTGCTCGTTGATCCTCGACACAGTGTGTGTCGTACAATGTAAGGCACTCCTGCTCTCTCACTCTCATTTGATTTGGCCACTGTCCTGTGGTGCATGTGCTTGTTCAACAGAAGGTAAAACAAAGTGCTCAGCAGTAGCAACGGCAGCAGCAGCAGTCTGCGAAGACAATCAAATCAGGCGCCAAGCACCACCGAGGCACTAATTAGGCCTTAATTGAGTGGTGCATTGTGTTTGTGTGCACTGGCATCACTGCACAGAAGCTGCTGCAGCAGTTTGATCTTGTTTGTTTGTGGCGGTGATGTTTTGCATGTTGAGACAAACGAGAGGAGAAAGGATGAAATGTGTTAAGTAGAAAAGAGAGAGCCAAGTGGAAGAGTGGACACAAACAACAAACAACAAAAAATGCACGTAGACGGACAAAGAAGAAGATGCGTCGCCGCCGCCGTCCACTGCCGCGTTCATCTCCATCGTCCTCTCGTCATCGTTGCCCGTGGCCTTAGCAGACGATGATGCATCATTTCGATTGACACTGCTGCTGCATTTGTAGATTTGCTTACTTTGCCCCTCTTTTCTCTTTGCCTACTACACACCCCTTTGTGCTCATCATCATGGTTGTGAGTCACACTTGTGACTGTCGTAGTCGTCGTCTGCGTCACAGTATCACTGCAGTTGTCCAGTCTCTTTCTCTGTCTTTTTGTTTGTTTTGCGTTTGTCATTGCGTGGTGTGTGTGTGTGTGTGTTCTATGATCCCATCAGATGCACTTGCCTGCCAGTCTGCTCTTGATCTTCTCTTGCACTGATGAGGCTTCGATTAGGCCGAAAATAGGCTCACTTTAGGAGGAGGGAGAGAGTGACATGCTGCATCAAGTGCATTGTGCGCACAGGTGGGGGCACAACGTTTAGCCGTTCTGCCTTTGTGTCTTTTATTTTCGGATGTTTTCGAAGGATCAATGTTGGAAAAGTGGTTTGTTTGTTTTTGTTTGCTTGATGCTGCTGCGTTTCGGCAAAAACAAGGGTAAGCCTGAGGGCAACTGTTCAATTCAGCAATTAAGCATCTTTCATTTCTTTTGTTTTTGTTGAAAACGGGGAAGAAGGTTATTGATGAGGTTTGTAGGAAGTTAAAAGAAGAGATGCTATCTAAAGATCATATTTGACGCTCATTAAGGTGAGATTCACC
>NW_016223445.1:0-1427 GCF_001687245.7 Rhagoletis zephyria
TTCGAATCTCAGCTGGCGCAAATTTTTATTTTTATTTTTTAAAAGTGCCCAGTCACTTTTTATACCCGTTCGTGTATAAAGGTGAACAATTAGTCTCTTCATAGGACATACTAGAACAAAAGTGAACAGCTCATTCCATATAAAGAGATCAAAAGTGNCTCTTCATAGGACATACTAGAACAAAAGTGAACAGCTCATTCCATATAAAGAGATCAAAAGTGGTCGCATGCTCCTTTGCGATTGCTCTCGGAGTCATCCCGGATTAGTCCCATTTTTTTGCAGGGTGTTTATCCGTACAAATCGCGTGCTGTGGTGTTGATGGATATTCAACATTTGAAAGCAAATTTATATGTCTGGGTGTAGCTGAGTGCGCTAAGATGCTTATCACAAGTTGTTGATATCCGGAGATGGTCGGGTTTGAATTCCACTGCAGGCATCATGCAAATAAAATTGTTTTTTTAGTTTTTGNGTAATTGAATTGAATATTTACCAATACATAGTACTTTCGTTGACGTTTATAGTAGGATCAATTACGTTTCTATTTGATTTTAATATTTTTTCCCTCAGTGTATTTTTCTATTTTTTTTATCAAAATATTTACTTGCGATGTGCATGCTAAAGATTATTATTAAAAAAATGGGAGTACCGATTCGTCAGGTATCGAAATGAGGCATATGTTTGTTTTAGAGAATTCTATGTAGCTTCCGGGCATATGTAATTTTTGGTTTTCTTAATTTTCCGATTTTAAGCGTCTTTTTGCGCTATATTGAAACCTATTTAATTTTTAAATATAAACTTGTAACACTGAGAGTGGAAAGCATAAAACAACAAGTAATTTTTAAGCAAAAAACAACACCGACTTCAATTCCAGTGGTCGGATCTAAACCAGATTAGTATGGTGCCACCTCTGAGACACTACCTTTCCGATGCAAAAATAATTATCGAAATCGGTTGACGTGGTCCAAAGTTATGCGGTAACATACATACAAAACAAAAAAAAAATATTCCGACGAATTGACACCTCCTCCTTTTTTTGCAGTCGGTTAAAAATAAACTAAAATTTCATTACATTTAATGACTGGGCCCAAATTTTTTCGAATTGTAGACGTGATAGTGATCCAATCTTCTCCATATTTGATATTTAGGATGTTTTAAATAAATTTCATCGAAATCCGATAAAACTGACCGCCCACAAGATTGAAGGGCGGGGCAATAAACTCGCCTTTACTAAATATATTTCACAATTCCCTATTCCTAAACCAAAATTATACATAAATTTCAAGTTTCGGCGAAATCGGTCCATGTTAACTATGCCTCCAATTAGTCGAAACATTGTACGGCCCAACGCTAAGTCACACATCATATTTTGAGTGTTTTCAAAAAAAAGGAGGAGGTTCTCAATTCGTCTTGATAAGTTCTTTGCTGAT
>NW_016223446.1:0-1427 GCF_001687245.7 Rhagoletis zephyria
AGGCCGGCCACTTTGGGGTTCGCCTGGAGAGTCTGGTGGTGACGAAGCGGGTCGACTTGAAGGTAAGTGATGGAGTTTGTAATGATTGAACTTTTTTCCAAAAGCTAATTTCCTTTTTCCTTCTCCTCAGTACAACTTCAACGACCGCGGCTACCTCGGCTTTGAGACCATCACCCTGGTGCCCATTCAGACGAAACTGATTGACCCTTCGCTGATGACCGCCCAGGAGGTTTGTGTACTAGCTGGAGTGGTAGTAGTTTAGCCTAACTAACCGCTATTTGTTTACTATTGCCCATCAGATTGAGTGGATCGACGCCTACCACCAGCAGTGCCGCGAGCTGGTGGGCAAGGAGCTGGAGGTGCAGGGTCGCTCTCGGGCCCTGCAGTGGCTCCTCAAGGAGACGCAGCCCATTGGACAGTAGAAGTCGTGGTGGTGGACCGGTAAGAGCGGTATTATTGGCCAATAGGAGTTCGAACGATTTTTTCCGCTGTCTTTAAAAGTGAGAGAGAGAGAGAAAGAGAGAGTTTATACACGCTTTTTTTATTTTAAACACACCTTGTACACTTTTTCCAATTAATTGCAAATAAAATTATAAGTTGAAAGCTAGAGTTTGCTTTATAGTTTCTCTAGGAAGCGCTTACAATAAGAATTTGGAGTTTCCCCAACTTGCAAAGCCGCCTGAGGTAGGTAAAAGCGAGGTTTAAGCAATAAATCACTTTACAAACAGTGCAGTTTCATATTAGAAATTGACCCAAAAACCTTCTAAAAGTTGATTAAATCAGTTGTCTAATCATCAACATCAGAGTACATTCTTTTATTCTGGCTGGTGTTTGTGTGGGCGAAAAAGTGCACAGGGAAAAGTGCAGAAGAATTTAGAGTAGTGACTATTTACAGTGAAAGAGGGCAGCAGTGGTCACGCTGCCGAGGAGTTGCGCCAAAAAGTGTGTGTGTTAGTGTGTGTTTGTGCACTGCGCGCACACGATGGAAGACTGACAGATTGGATTGAGACATCGCCGAAGAAGGAGTTCGAAAAAGAAGCTGGTGAAGAAACGCTGGAGCGGACAACAAGTGATCAAGAGGATGAAGAAGAAGAAGAAGCTGAAGGTATGCCATTGTTTTCTTGTTTAGCTGTGACCATTCTCAGTTCTGTTGTCGTCGTCTTTTTTTAGCCTGGTCTGGTTTGGGCCTACCTTCTCCTGGGAAGAATGACGCCGTTGCACCAGTCCCGATCGTCAGGCTTGAGGATCCAGTCGACGACGTGGATGACGCCATTGGAGGCGGGAATGTCGGCGCGGTACAGCGGAGAAACGTTCACCTCCACCAGACGACCTAGGAGAAGGAGGGAAGAAGCGCATTCGTGGTTAGGTAAGTGGACTTGTCTTTCTTTCATCTTTTGCTAGTTAGTTTTTTCTACTCACGTGTGCAC
>NW_016223447.1:0-1427 GCF_001687245.7 Rhagoletis zephyria
CCGCGATTTGCGCGGGATGACCAAGTTAAATAAAAGCTTATAAAAAAGGTGTGCATGCCGAAAACTAATCAATTCAGAATATATTCGACTCGTATATGGATTTTTCACATTCTGACAATCCATACCAGAAAATTATAAAAATAATAAAAAGTTATTAGCACCAATAGCTGACACCTCTACAATACAAATAAAAGTATAAAAAGAATCAGATCGCTCAAAAAAATTCGTCTGAAGAAAGTTCGCTGCCAAAATTAAAACATACTGCAGTATATGAGATTGCCCACAACTAAAGCGAAGACGAAGTTCGTCTGACGCAGTTCGGCAAGAATAGATTTATTTTTAATTTTGCCGCTGCCGCCGGTCACAAAATTAGCTCCCAGTGGAAAAGTAGCTTTGTTTCCCCAAGTTTCTAGCAGATAATTATCAGCAAGAATCAGAATGGAAAAATTTGCTGATTCATCTTTGCGCTTTAGTATTTTTGTATATTTTTGAAGTGAAACTTCTTAGGCGGCGGTATAACAAACGACTCGCCGGCGAACTCGCCGTCGGATGAAAAGCGCAAAAACGGCTTACCGGCGGGTCGCAAAAACGACTCGCTAGCGGGTTGCAAAAACGACTNTACGACTCGCCGGCGAACTCGCCGTCGGATGAAAAGCGCAAAAACGACTTACCGGCGGGTCGCAAAAACGACTCGCTAGCGGGTTGCAAAAACGACTTACTGGCGGGTCGCAAAAACGACTCCCGCAAGAACGATATACCAGCGAACTGCAAAACGACGCTCAAAGTTGCTAGAAAATTAAAAACATTTTTTTTAGTTTAAAATAGTTTAATTTAAGTCATTGAATTTTTTTCAAAGTTTTTTCAATATACATAAATACTTAAATATAAAAAAAAAAATAAAAATAAGGTAAACATTCAGTCATAAAATGCAAACAAAAATTTTAATATATTTTAATATAATATAAGTTTTAACAATTAATTTGTTTGTTACTTCATTTTAGTTATCTTTAAAATTAATTAAAATTGGGTTTATTTTTTAACAAGGACCATGTAGTTCAAAATTNAAAAAAAAATAAGGTAAACATTCGGTCATAAAATGCAAACAAAAATTTTAATATATTTTAATATAATATAAGTTTTAACAATTAATTTGTTTGTTACTTCATTTTAGTTATCTTTAAAATTAATTAAAATTGGGTTTATTTTTTAACAAGGACCATGTAGTTCAAAATTAAAGCAATGTGCAGTATACATACAAACATATATATGTATATATACAAAAATTTCAACAAGCTTTCATAAAAATTTGAAGCTTTTAAGCTTTAAAGCCATAAAATGTTAGTATAATAGAACACANACAAGCTTTCATAAAAATTTGAAGCTTTTAAGCTTTAAAGCCATAAAATGTTAGTATAATAGAACACAGG
>NW_016223450.1:0-1427 GCF_001687245.7 Rhagoletis zephyria
AAATTCTTCGGCAATATTATAGGATGCTTGACATCGTCTGAAGCACGGCGTTTTTGATGCGGCCCCCTACACGTAGAATATNATGCGTGCGTTGTTGGCGAAGCGCAATAGATAAGCGGTTATGCGTTTAAGTTTGTCAAATGAATGATATTTGGTCAACAGGTCCCATTCGTCAGCGGTTTGTGTTAGATTCGCAACGGTCTTCTTTGATTTTAACTCGAGCTCTGTGGTATGCTTTTGTGCGGATATCAGCCAATGACTATTGCCCTCCCGTAGCCAAGGTGGCCCATGCCACCACAAGGGATGCGCAAGAAGCTGTGATGGTGTAATACCTCTCGATGCGCAATCAGCAGGATTGTGCTCTGAGGCTACATGTCTCCAATGTGAGGCCGGTAAAACTTCCTGTACATCGGCGACGCGATTGGCAACAAACACAGCCCAGCGACTTGGATTGCTTTGTAGCCACGCCAACGCAACCATGGAGTCCGTCCATGCGTACAACTCGCCGATTGAGAGGTTCAAACTTGACTGGACTTGCCGCACCTAGATGTGCTGCACAAAGCTCCAAACGCGGCAGCGAAGTGGTTTTTAGAGGCGCTACCTTTGTTTTTGCTGCAACTAGTACGACTTTAACCTTACCATCTGGGATTTGAGTGCGACAGTATAAAGCGGCTACATAGGCGACTTCCGAAGCATCGGTGAAAAGCAGGGATGAAAAAGTAGGTACAGTTGAACCTTTTTCCGACGTTTGATGACTTAAAGGTACATTAGGTACAGTCACTAGAATTTAGGTACAATCATCTTTTGATCAGATGCATTTTTATTTATTTTTTTCTTTTTCCTTTACCGTGCTAATATATCTACTTGTAGGCATGGGAGAAGCTCNACATTAAACATTTTACATTGCATTTAGAGCAGCTACTACGAAAAATTAACCCTTTACTTAGCTATCCTCAAATTCGTAGTTTTTTTCTATTAATTCAATGGCATTTGAGGCCAATTGAGCGAAAAATNTACGAAAAATTAACCCTTTACTTAGCTATCCTCAAATTCGTACTTTTTTTTTCTATTAATTCAATGGCATTTGCGGTCAAATGAGCGAAAAAATATTGTCAAATGGGTCTAAAAATGGTATTTTGATTGATTTAGATCAGAATAGGCTTTCAGGCGTGTACATGCGCTGCTAAAGCGGCTATAAGTTTTTGGCCCATAATATCATCGATAAAGGTAGTTATAAAGGAAAGAAAGTTGTGTCAAAATATGTCGACAAATTTTGTTGTCAAAATAATGAAATATTGAAAACCAGCCTTTATTCGCCGGAACCCTTGGGTTCCGCGGCACACACTTTAAGAAGCCCTGGTCTATAGATATAGGCCCTGTTAAAAAAAAAACCTAATCATGTTTAAAGTAAATTCATCTTTTGTATT
>NW_016223451.1:0-1427 GCF_001687245.7 Rhagoletis zephyria
GCGCGGCCGAAGGCCGCCTACGCAGAAAGGTGTTCTCTGCAAAAGATGTGTTGCCCCTTTTCTATGGCAACACAGAAAGGAGAAATCTACGTTGTGAGGGTTACAATCCCTAAGCGCGGCCGAAGGCAGCAGCAATTTAGTTCCATTTTATTTTTAATAGAGTGGCAACACTAATTTCCCTCCATGTTATTTATATTAACNTATTTTTAATAGAGTGGCAACACTAATTTCCCTCCATGTTATTTATATTAACTACGCAAGATTGTTGTGCGAATTTTCACCATCGGAATATTCCCATTAAATACAGAATTTCGCGAAAGTGTACACTTAAAACATCACAAATGTATAACAATTAATTAATACGTGTTAAATTAAGTTCATTTATTCCATTCATTTGCGTGAAATTCATCAAAACATAGTGCGGAAAGTGCAAGTGTTTTTTGCAAATAACTCTTTAATTAATTAAAAATATTAATTTCCGGTCTCGGATTGTTATTATTGGGGTTAAGACGCGTCGATTGATACCACTCTCGAACTTTTTCCGTAAATTTTGACCTACCTTCGCTAAAGTGCACTTTTACCATAAAAACAAGTTTATTAAGTATACTCTGCGTTTAACTTGTGTGGGCATTNATTAATTTCCGGTCTCGGATTGTTATTATTGGGGTTAAGACGCGTCGATTGATACCACTCTCGAACTTTTTCCGTAAATTTTGACCTACCTTCGCTAAAGTGCACTTTTACCATAAAAACAAGTTTATTAAGTATACTCTGCGTTTAACTTGTGTGGGCATTTCTCAGAAACTTTGAATTTTTTTGTGATTTTTTTTAATCGCGAGCACATGTCTGAAATTACAACGCTTTTTTTAAGTATACGTTCCTTCAGCTGCTGGAATACAAAATCCAACGTGGTGCAACGTTTTAAAGCAAGGCACCATACGTTTTTAACCTATTTNAATCGCGAGCACATGTCTGAAATTACAACGCTTTTTTTAAGTATACGTTCCTTCAGCTGCTGGAATACAAAATCCAACGTGGTGCAACGTTTTAAAGCAAGGCACCATACGTTTTTAACCTATTTTACGCTTTTTTTGGGCGTAATTTTAGTCCGATTTCGAAAATTTTCAACACATAGCTTTTTTATGCAAAGGTCAATAATTGAACTCAGTTTGGTACAAATTGATAAATGGGTTACCGAGATACACATACAATGAACCAAATAAAAACTGGGATGCGACATTTTAGTAAGTTTTGGCAATCTTCCTTTAGTTTATTTAATGTTTATAACTGAAAAAATTATGAAAAATCTGCAAAGTTTGACCAAACTTACTAACTTTTCTTAGCATATTTAGACACAATTTTGGTATTCATATTTGTAGCCCATCAAATTTTAGCAAGCAAATTGCAAATTTTGAGTATCTTGGACT
>NW_016223452.1:0-1427 GCF_001687245.7 Rhagoletis zephyria
GAGAACATTGGCATTGGCAGTAGCAGCGGTTGGCATAAGAGTATTGATGCTTACAGCAGCTTCATCAGTCATGACGATAAAAGCAGGCACGTTCATTTCGCGATTGGATGTAGGCGCATGAGAAGTCGACATTACAGTCAGTTTGGTACTACCATTATCTGCAGCAGTAGCACTCGACGTCGGCCTCACGTTAGCTGTATTAGTGAGGGCACCTCTGTAGGTACTAGCAGAGAGCGGCGTAGCGCCAACAATATCATGAATGTGCGGAGCAGAAGCAAGTGAGTTAGCTGCATTCGGCATAACACCNCATGAATGTGCGGAGCAGAAGCAAGTGAGTTAGCTGCATTCGGCTTAACACCATCATCAGCAGACGAATTAGAAGGCGAAGAGCGCAGTAGTGAGTGATCACCAGCACAGTATACCAGTAGAAAAGGTTTTTGTTGTTGTGGCTGTTAATTTGGTCCCCATAAAGGACTTGAGGGTTGCGAGCAACTGTTTTGCCGCATTCAGGGTGCTGTGCAGCAAAATAATGTGGTGTAAAATTTTAACATCGGATAAATGGCGAGAGAAATATTGTTATGCGCTTTATAAGTAAACATGAACGTAATAAAATATTTTATACTCCAATACAACTAATTAGCGCAATATTTGCAATTCGAAATGATCTCAAAACTGTTTGTAGTGAAATTTGTACTTTATGAGTTAAATTGAAACTATCTTATATGTAAAAATATATCCCGATTTACTTCAAATGAATGATGTAAAATGTTTTATATATGGATCTAATTTTAATAATAATATTTATTACTTAATATAATATCTTTTTTTCTGGCCAATTTTCGTCGTAAATTTTATTAATTTTGATGAGCTTCTTAGGCCTAGTTGGTGATTAGTGCAAGTAAAAACAACGTTTTTTCTTCACTGCTTTGCCCTACGTTTCGCTAAACTCCTTAGCATCCTCAGGGGCCAATCTTTATTTTAAATTAACAAACAAAAGAAGATACANAGGGGCCAGTCTTCATTTTAAATTAACAAACAAAAGAAGATACAAACAAAAACAATTAGGAACAAAAGTTACATTGAACATGTAGTTAAATTTATCACGCAGCAAATATATACACTTACTTTCATATACGTATATTTGTTAACATATAAACACATAAACATTTAAACACTAAAACATAAACACTTAAAAACGAGAGCATTGTACCATTATCGTTTGGTACACTTGTCACACTGATTTTCTTGTCACAAACATAATAAATAAGTAGCCGCAATATCATCTGTGTCTTCTTTTGTATTCATCGTTCTTTTTCTATTCTCTANTTAAACACTAAAACATAAACACTTAAAAACGAGAGCATTGTACCATTATCGTTTGGTACACTTGTCACACTGATTTTCTTGTCACAAACATAATAAATAAG
>NW_016223454.1:0-1427 GCF_001687245.7 Rhagoletis zephyria
AAGGCAGTACTATTCGTCTCTGTAGAAAGACTAATCCGGTGCGTTTGATCGCACAGGGTTTTATAGCCCTCCAGGTAGCCCATAAGCAACTAGATATCAGCTCTGTTCAAAACATGTATATCTTTCCTAGCTAAAGGATAACCAAAGAGTCCTACCTCTACCCAATACCTGCTGCGTTCTGACTTTAACCCACGATTCTATTATAAATCTCGAAAAGGACCAACTGAGTCCACAAAAATGTGGAGTGAAAAAAACTTAATAAAAAACTTAATAAATTTGCTATTCTGTTTTTGCACTTTTTATATTCCAATTAAGGTCAATTTTATTACCTTACATATGGTAATTAAATTTAAAAATCCATTACTGTTTTAGGAGCTTCAATACTACACAATTACTGGACTTATTTGTGCACATGAAGTCTTAATTGTTTAGAGCACTTACTGCGCCATAAATATAAATATGAATTACGAATATTAAATATTTAACTCGAAAAAATTTTACCGCTTACTTATTGCCTTACATTAGTTTGAGTAGTCCTTATTTTCTAACAAATAATGCAATGGTGTCACTGTAAATATCACAAGCTGCTATTCATTCACAAAAATACATTTCAACTCATGGGAATTATACACAAGCAGTTATATACAGACATATTTTAATTTACACTTGCTTACGCATGCACATCCAATTAACACGCAACAGTGATTGCTTTTAGTAAATTCACCATCGTAAATTAGCTCCAAAGCATTGAATGTTCGTTGTTCCAATTTTTATTTTATTTATTTTGTATATATATGTATATAAGTATATATGTACATACATAAGTTCATACATATGCACGTGGAACCGATATAATTCAGGCTTACAAAAAGTCGCTTTCCATGCAATGTGGTTTAATTAATCGACGCGCAGCGCTTATTAAGAGTAGTTGCAGGAGGCGCGGTGTGTGTTCCTACAAGGACAAATGTACGCACAGCATGGAAGAGACTGGCTGCGTTAAAAAAAAAAAAATAGTAATTACACACACCACGGCAGTATGCTATCATTACTACAAATTGTGCGCTGCAGCTGCTTCAGCAAACACACCATGCATGCAGAGCAGCGGAGGTGTTGCCAGAAAAATTTTGTTAAAAATGTTTTCGGTTGATGATAAAATCTTCAAAAAACCGTAAGAAGGTTACTGCAACTGGAAAACAATTTTTTTTCTCTACAAATATCTTTATTGAAGATTTTATAACAAACATCTTTGGATCGAATCTCACTGAAAGAAGTCTGATGAGTAAATGAGGTGATTTCCGAAACAGCTATCACTTATGCCAACAGATTAATAATAAACAATTCCTGAATATAACAAAAAATCTTTAATTTTGTTATTAAAATTTTATTTGCTATACAAAACCATAACACATTTATTAAAAAAAAAAAAA
>NW_016223455.1:0-1427 GCF_001687245.7 Rhagoletis zephyria
CCTTAAGGCTCTCTGATTTAGAACTGAGCAAATTCAAGGCAGCAAAACTCTTTCGAAAGTTGATTCGAAGGAACGCAAAAATATCTGGATTGTCTTGGAAAATACTCAAAAAAAAAATAAATAAAAAATAAAGCCTCGTAAGTGGCACTATGCATTTGGTATGGCAATCATTCAATCACACCCAGTTTCTCACATTTTTTTCTCTGTACGTACGTATGTATGTTCTTTTGACTGCCAGGTTCAACCGGCCTATGATCGCGTTTGTTGCTATTTTTTGCTATTTGTTATTGTTGTTGTTGTTGTTAACTTTGCTCTTTTTGCCGGACAATCAAGTTGCCAATTGGAAAAGCAGATGTCTACCGACTGCCTGCTACATTTATTGTATAACCGGTGCATACGAGTTAGCGCAAGCGTTGAAGAGCCTAGACATTCAAGTGATCGTTAAGCTTTTGTTTGATCTTATATACTTACATAGTACATATGTATGTATGTATGCATGGGTGTATGAAGTTGCACATACGAAAACGAAAAAATTCACTAAAAATTGAACGGAAGTAGAAGGCAAATTTGGAAGCCAGATGGGTAAAATTTTATAATCTGTTCGCAATACAAGTGACTTAAGTAATAACTACATAGTCTCAGAATCTACATAGCATCACAGCGGTCAATCTGCTGCAAAACAACCTGCCATTCGTTAGCGGCGTAGGTCCCTCGAAACCTCGAGCTTCTCCACCAATTTACAGAAATGGATAGACCTGCAGTCTTATACTGGCTTTTATGAAATGATTTTTCATGTCAGAGGTATTACGGAGTCTCGACTGCTGAGGGGGGCTATCGATTTTAGGAAAAACTTCTATTTTTTTAAGTTGCTCGGAAATCTATGTAGGTCCTACGCATCTCTAATCACTCTGCTACAGCGGTCGACGATTACTTTTACATACAGACAATCTTAAAACCCCCTTAAAATATAAACATCACTAGATGGGTCGTAGATTTTGTACACATCATCTTAAGTTTTCCCTGCAGGTATGATTGCACGTAGGCCAGCTGAGATGCACACATGCAATCTGTGTTTAAATGGTTTCGTAATTTGCAAGCAAAATGTTTGAAGTGGTTTTTAATTTTTCATTTGACTTTTTTTCTCTTAAACCACATCATTTATTTCATTTATGTGTCNCGCATTCGGTGCATGTCTACAGCATCAACGGCACAAGTCTTGGTTCCAAATACGTATCCGGACGTGTAACTGGCTTGGATACAGCTACCGATTACTTGGTGGTGGCGGACGACGCCGGTGATATCACCATGAGTCGATTGCATGGGTAAGTGTGTTCAAGTAATAACCCGTTGAAGAAAATCTCTAGTTCTGAGCTGGTGTGCTTCTAGTACATTTAGACCCAGTACTGATTCGCGATAAATCTCTTTTG
>NW_016223457.1:0-1427 GCF_001687245.7 Rhagoletis zephyria
GCACTCGTACAGGCCAATGTCCTGAGATTTAAAGAATTTTTGGGTAAAAAGTTTCAAAACTCCAAACCTCTAACGTAAGCATTTGTTTTGTTTACCTGCACCAGCAGTGATGAGATGTTCAGATATGAGGTGACCGATCTTGAGAGGTGGTATGCCTTCAGGGCGGCCGAATTTCCCTGTTGTTGTTGTGGACCACCTAGCATTGATGAACCAAGTGAAGGTGCCACAGCTGAAGACTCCGTGAAGCTGTCAATTCGAACGTGACTGCTCGAGTACAGCTCCTGGCCGTCCAGATGCCAGCGAATGCTCGGCAGGGGGACGCCCGTCGCCGAACACCGAAGTGAGAGACTGTCCGCCGAAGACTGTTGACGATTTGATGAGGACTTTCCCGAAGAGCTGGAGAGCTTAATCTGGTCGGTGAAGACGGAGGTCAGCTCGGGTGGGCGCTCTGGTGATAAGAAAGAGAAAAAGAAAGAACCAAGGTTTTGGGAGATTTGGTACAAAACTACGAGGAAAATGCAGCACTTACCAACAGGTCGAACGTAGGCGGCCGCCATGAAGCTCTCCTCATCGTAGTCGGGAGCGGTCAACCGAACGGAGCACTGATACAGGCCGCCGTCCTCCGGCCCCCGGAAGTCCCCAATCACCAGCGACTCCTCCGCCGACCTTCTCCGCCGGTGGTTGAAGCCGATCGGCCGCCCATTGTGCAGCCAGTTGATGTTCAGGAGAAAGTGCGAGCTGATTAGCTCGCGCAGACGGGCGCTCTGCTCGTCCGCCGGAGAAGATGACGAGGATGGATCAGAGGATGAAGATGATGAAGAAGAAGATGAAGATGATGATGAGGAGGAGGAGGAGGAGG
Organism: Rhagoletis zephyria; assembly: GCF_001687245.7. Classification (NCBI taxonomy): domain Eukaryota; kingdom Metazoa; phylum Arthropoda; class Insecta; order Diptera; family Tephritidae; genus Rhagoletis; species Rhagoletis zephyria. Next base: position 860 of record NW_016223457.1, read on the forward strand.
AGGACACCGAGGGTGACCCAAAGGCACTGATGGAGACGGGAAAGGCAGAGTTGGTGCTCAGGTTGCAGCTCAGGGTGATCTCCTGGCCCGGGTAGGGATTGCTCGAGGTGGCCGTCAGCGAGGCCTGGATTGAGCCTTCAAAAAGAAAAGATTAGATCTTACCACAATCAATCCTCACACTTACTCTTGACAAAAAGTAGCATCTCATGGCGGACGACGTTTCCTGAGGATGAGGAGTTGGCAATGCAAGTGACGATGCCCGTGTCCTCTGCCGTCACTCGCTCAATGGCGAGAAAGTTTCGCCCGTAGAGGTAGACAGAGCTCGAGCTGGAACTTCCGCCGCCTGAAGGCTGCTCAGGATGGGCCCCGCCGGTGGTGGAGGACCAGGACCAGGAGCGGTGGTGACTTCCGGCCCCGCCCACCTGGTAGCTCGAAAATGGACTGCTGCTGTACGTCTGCTGCGAGGAGGCGTAGTAAGGACTGGAGTTTGAGGAGGAGGATGAATGTGGACGACTGAGGCTGCGAATGTCGCTGTGGTACCTGTGTACGGAAGATAAAGGAAAAAAGG
>NW_016223458.1:0-1427 GCF_001687245.7 Rhagoletis zephyria
TGAAAAAGTGAAAGTCGACTCGGTTCGTTTGCACGAATTAAAAAAAAAAAATATTTTTAAAAATAGTGAGTGAGAAAAACGTTTTCAATACAAAAACTCAACAAACCAAAAAACCTAAAAAAAAACTCAGAACAATCCAAAAGAAGAGACCTAAATGAGACAGATGTTAAATACAGATGAATTAAAAGGCAGCCTAACTGCGCTCGGTTGGGTATAACTGCATGCAAAAATCTATGCGCATCACCTTCATATTGTTATAACTTTTGAACGACCTGATATTTAAATCTGAAAGTTTCCCAAAAACTATTTCAGATATTTGTCTATAATGCTGCATTAAAAAAGAAATTAGATTTGAAACTTTATAACACATNGTTGGAATAGTTTTCAGTTTATTGCGTGAAATTTTCAAATCGATCGATACACAATCGTCTGAGATATAGCGCGTTTCAATAATAATTTTGTAAAAATTTCCAATCACAGTATGATGTTTTAATTCGTTTAAACGAACGGAGTCGACGTGACGCGACGGAGAGTGGCGACTAGTATAGCCCGCTATAAAACGCTTTATAACTCGGAAAAATCAAAAAGTCCCTTTTTTTATTAATAATTTATATGTAAAAAGACCTGGTCTTTCGATTGAGATTAATTAAAACCATATTACATATGACCATAATTGAGAAAAATTACAAATAAAATTTCATTGCGAGTTTTCACCGTGAAAATGGGAAAAATTTGGAAAACGCATAACACCATCTGATAGCCCGTACAAAAATCTATATAAATCACGGTTTTTGAATTATTTTTCCCATTTTCTGTCTGTTTTTCAGCTATTCGAAAACAAGCTTGTTTTGCACCGCTCAGCGCACTTGGGACATTTGCCGTGAATGGCCTCAAATGTATGTGCATATATATGAATGTATATCGCATAAAACGACTTTAAAAAACTCTTAGCTATGTTTAAATCAGAATTTTGACCTCGGAATTCACGATAAGGAATTTATTTTTGACGAATCGAAACAGTTTGGCTCTTTTGAGCAATATTTGGAGTTTAAAATAGTATTTCATTTAGGTCTCTATTAATTTTCGATCGCTAGATATTTGCCTTAATATATAAATTAATTTTTTTTGTTGAACTTTGACCTTAGAATTCAAGGTCGAGAAACTGTTTTTGAAGAATCTGAATAATTTTCCCGTATTCATCAATATTTGGGCTTTATAATGCCGTTAAGTTTATCTCTATCTGGTTTGGATCGGGAGATATTTGATTTTTTCCCAAAACAGAACACAGTGCGGCATAGGGACGCTATATTGTGAGGTTGCCATTCCGTCAAGACTGTCAACCATTAGGCGACTCTTACGTCAGCGCCCAGCGTCAGTTATCAGTATGCAAAATATGTAGCATCTATGAGGGAATATGAGACCCTTAG
>NW_016223459.1:0-1427 GCF_001687245.7 Rhagoletis zephyria
TTTGAGAATGAACGGGGAACGATGAGTTCAACTCAAAATACTGGTCCATCCCAATATTTACCCTTAACCATACCAGATTCGATTCCAAACCATACCAGATTCGATTCCAAACCCGAATATACCGACTTCGGTTCAGGCAACTGAACCACGTTATACCCTGACCACTAGTACGGTTAATTCAAATGCTCTACCAGCCGTTCTCAATTCAGTGTCAGGCGGGACGGAACCAACAGCCTCATTACATCAACTGCCCGAAATGGTGTCCGAGTTGTTGAGAACCCAANTTTGAGAATGAACGGGGAACGATGAGTTCAACTCAAAATACTGGTCCATCCCAATATTTACCCTTAACCATACCAGATTCGATTCCAAACCATACCAGATTCGATTCCAAACCCGAATATACCGACTTCGGTTCAGGCAACTGAACCACGTTATACCCTGACCACTAGTACGGTTAATTCAAATGCTCTACCAGGCGTTCTCAATTCAATGTCAGGCGGGACGGAACCAACAGCCTCATTACATCAACTGCCCGAAANTTTGAGAATGAACGGGGAACGATGAGTTCAACTCAAAATACTGGTCCATCCCAATATTTACCCTTAACCATACCAGATTCGATTCCAAACCATACCAGATTCGATTCCAAACCCGAATATACCGACTTCGGTTCAGGCAACTGAACCACGTTATACCCTGACCACTAGTACGGTTAATTCAAATGCTCTACCAGCCGTTCTCAATTCAGTGTCAGGCGGGACGGAACCAACAGCCTCATTACATCAACTGCCCGAAATGGTGTCCGAGTTGTTGAGAACCCAAACACAGATGCAACAGCAAATGATTCGTGACCGGATTCATTTACAGACACCAATACCTGACGTTCGTGACATGAACCAAACCAGGCCAACGACCCGGAATCATACCTGGATACCACCCTCGGGGGATCCTTCTCATGGTTCTTTAGGTGGTCCTTCAACCTTCCAAACTCAAACGATCAATACCTACCGTGGTGGTAGAACGTCACATATCCAAGAACCAATTAATCAACCATCTCATTTATATCCGAATTATTCACTGTCCGGTCCACCACAATCACGACCAAATCAAGCCGCTGTATTCGACGAATCTGCCCAAGCGGATGCAATGGATAGGAAATTGAGAGGCTTACCATCATGGATGGGACGTGCTCAATTCGATGGCGTTCATGTGAACGAAAAATTTCTATCGGTTGAAGATTATTTGGCTATTANATGGGACGTGCTCAATTCGATGGCGTTCATGTGAACGAAAAATTTCTATCGGTTGAAGATTATTTGGCTATTATTGGCTCATTTCCCACACTCTCGGGGGCCGCTCGAAAATGGTACTTTATCGAACTGAGAAACTTCGGAGATTATCAAGATTTTTGCACGAAACTTCGT
>NW_016223460.1:0-1427 GCF_001687245.7 Rhagoletis zephyria
TGCGTTTAAGTATACGTTCTGCGTTCTCGACTAATTTCAGCTTGAGAGACTTAAAAAAACATACACGTAAATTAAATGTATTAACATTAACGAAACTGTTTTTTTTACATTTGTATACTTACACTAGTTATTTATGACCTCAAGGAAATAAAAAATGAAGTATTTTTATGGTGGTTTTGTATTGAATTTAATACTTTTTATTTTTTTTATAGCAGTGGTACAGTAACTTAAATTTAAAAATAATAAATAGTTAAAATGGTCTAGTCAGAAAAACAATAACTTTGTCTGTGAAGTTAAAAATAAATACGTCTAGTAGAAAAATGTGTCGATATATTTGATGTTATTAGAAGTAGGATTGTCTGTGTTTATCTACATAGGTATATTCCTTTTTGCTTGGCAAATTTGACCAAATTTTTCCCGCGTACGAATTTCAGATTCTAAAGATCTGGCAGCCCTGGCTATGATCTATGATCTCACAGTATACAGTAAACCAGCCATTGATAATTTGCTTATTTGAAAATTAATACATGAAATATTGTGCATGTATAGGATTTTTTTGTCATTAACCCATAGGCAACGACTGGTGCAAAAGTACCCACAAATGTTTGTTGATATATTTGTAATGTAAATTTGAACAGCGAAATTCGTAAAAAAAAATAATAACACAAAAATATTGTTAATTGCTACATGGGAGATTTCGCCAAAGTTTAATGCTAACCTAAATTATACCAAAGGCACCGACTTTCGTTAATACCTAAATTTGGGAAAATTTTCTTCAATTCGATCCAAATTTGAAAGAAATGAGGATAGAGGACCTTTTTTAGGACCTCGGAGGCTTCTAATTAAGAAGTTATTAACTCTTAAAGTTGCACAATTCACCATACAAATTTCATTGATTACATGCAAGTGCTGGAAATGAACACAGATGTTGGTGCTGTCAGATGATGAAAATAGTAAAAATAATAGTAGTAAAAGTCGTTGGTTTTTTTATTGAAAATTTTCATTTTATATTGGGATACGGTTTTACGTAAAAAAGCGCTGCAGGCGAATTATTGATTTTAATAAAAATTGGAATTATGTATCATCGATTTTTATAAAAAGGCGTCACAGGCGAAAATTTGTAATAAAAAATCGCGCGATTTTTTTATAAAAAATTTCAAGTATTTATCGAAGTATCGATTTTTAAGTTAAAGAAGTGCCGCAGCCGAAAATTTTTAATAAAAAATCGTGCGATTTTCGCTCATTTTTCCAAAATTTAACGTTTTAAACGAAATACATGTATCCTCCTTACATAGAATACAGCAAACTCGGGATTTTTTACCACCTTATTCTCGAAAACTACAGATTTGTCAAAATTTTTTTTAATAGAGATATTATTTTTAGGCCTGAGAATTTCTATATGGTTGATTTTTTTATATGAAACTTTG
>NW_016223462.1:0-1427 GCF_001687245.7 Rhagoletis zephyria
TGAGCCTGCATATCACTGCACCGGCGGAGATTGTCCTAATTATTTGCACCTTTTGCTTTCATCCTCCGGTGAATGCCCATATGCATTTATAATTACCCATGCACTTACATTGTTGCAGCTTTGCCATCAGACGCACACTTTTGGACACACTATCACTGCGTGTGTGCTTTTGGTGAAATACCAGTAGCGAGAAACACTATCTCACTGCTCTTTTTTGACTGTCCAATTAATCTTTTTCTCCTACCCTTAGTAGACATATTTTCTTCTTTCCTCCTCCTCCTCTTCCTCCTCTTCACTTGTCGCTTTAAATTACATAAAGCTAATATTTATACATACACTGTTTATTACTAATGCATAACTGGGTTTGTTTGTCTAGTGCGGTCGTTACCGCAAATGTTGGGCAGTTCCTCCAGACAGGTGTAAGCAAGACTACTGCTACTTTCAGCCCACAGTACTGCGTGTTTTTGAATTTGCTTACCACTTAATAATTTATCAGCATTACCTCTGACTTTTTTTCTCTCTTCAACAGCAAAGCCAATTGAGCTGAAAGGCTGCTGAACTATTACTGAAGATGAAACTTAAGCACTTGCATACAAACACAAACACAAATACACAAGTGTTTGACAGAAAAGCAAGCAAAAAACAGCTTTTGAGAGAATATTAAAGCGTAAAAGCATTAGTTTCTGCTTTTGCTGCTCTTGTCATTGCTTTTGCTTATCTGCATTATTATAAATATTATGAATTTTCAAATCTGCGGGAGATCTACTGCTACTGTTGCTACTGTCTTTGAAAGTGGTCATTCTCATCCCTTTTCCTCTGGGCTTGCCCAATGTGTGTGAATGTGAATTTTGTGTGATGGCGCAGTAGGCAATCACTAAGGCCAAGATGTGCCATACTCGATTTCACTGAACGATTAGCAGTCGTTGAGATTGCCATCTGCCTGAACTGCTGCTGCTGATGTTTCCCATCCATTTACCCAGAAGCCCTTTACCACTACCACTGCCCAGGTGATATCAATCGGTGCACAAACAGTAGCCGCCACACAGTGCGCAAACTGCAGCATAGCACTGAAAGTACATCTTGGGTGTTGTTCACCACCAGTGAGACAGCACAAAACTGATGATGATACCGGTGGAAGGTAATGGTAATGGGGATGCCATTGCTGCTGATGCTTCTGTTCTACCTTTCTGCCTTNTGGCGGCGGTGTGCTCATACGAATGCCTTTGAATGCTCAATTCACTGATGGCCATTTTCCTTCTTTCTCTCTTTCTTTCTTTTTCACTCCCTTTAACCGATTCTTCTTCGTCTACCATTTTTTACAATTCAAGTGCACACAGTGGTAGTCAAATTCAATTCCCGGTAGCCGTTTTCCCTCTCCCTCTCTCTCCGACAAATTGGTATTGCCGGCCAATTGATGAATGGTCGCC
>NW_016223463.1:0-1427 GCF_001687245.7 Rhagoletis zephyria
TTTTGATGAAAAAGTCACATCTTGAAGAATCATAATCAAGGATTAGATGAGATGATTCGTTAAATAACAGTGAAATTCAGCAAAAAACAACTGGTGATTGTGGTGTTGTTGTTGAAAGAACACAGTAGAGGCAACAGATCACTATATAGAATGACTAAAGTTGACTCAAAGAAGGTGATAGTGGCTGATCAACATTGTTTGGTGACACAACCACAACAAAAATAGTTGAGATTGTTTTGAAGAGAATAGCTGATTGAATGTCCTGAACTCTGGGTGAGTGAGTGAATGAGTGAGCTTGTGAACATGACAGTCAATAGCCAATGAGAGATAGAGTGAAATCGTGCTGTGGAGTCGATGGCAGACTGACAAGGAGCATGTGATATCATACAGTTGCTGGTGGTAGTGGTGGTAGTAGTTAGCAGAGTACAGCAATATCACATAGCGATAGTGAAAGGGATAGACAGCGGTGTAGTCGGTGCTGGGAGCGCAGTTGTTATGGCGACGAATGCACTGCTGCCGACTCGGGCGACGAACGCCACAAGTGCTCAGACACAAGCCTCTCTCACTTTCGCTGACACACACACAAACAGTTAACGGATCAAACAGTGAACTTTGATTACAAGAGCAACAGCAGAAGACGGAGAAGAAGAAGAAGAAGAAAAGGAGACAACAACCACCGAATAGCACAATCAGAGAGGACTGACTGACTGTCTGCCGGCAGTGTTGGCCAGCAGTCGACCACCACCAGCAGCACCAGCACCACCAGCACAAATCAATCGTACGTGTGCAATGCAGTCACACTCAGCCATAGTTTCAGTGCTGCTAATTGCTGCAGCTTCGCGCCTTCAGCCGACAAACGGTGTACATGCGATGTCGCTTAGGATTCACAGAAATGCCACTTGTCCATTTGATATCAGCTATTTTTTTGTTTTTCTTTATGGTTAAAGTGTCTGCCACATATTTTGGTGGCAGGCAAAGATCAACTTCCGTCGTTCGGCAGTAAGGGAACACTGTCAGTTTACAGTTAAAACAGCAAATTGTTGCCTCGAGAAAGCCCAAATTGATTGCAGGAAACGATGTTTACAGCGTAATTGTTTGAGGGTGTTTCTGTCTGCTTCGATTGCGGCTGCCAAAACACAGAAATTCACTGGCAATGATGTGGAATGTGCATGTGTGTTTGGGTTTAGGTTTGTGCACTACCACCATCACCTTGTGCAGGCACAGTGTTTGCCGCTGCAACAGTGCATTTGTAAATCAGTAAACAGGGACCTGGAAAGCGCTTGTAGGCCAACAACAGCAGCAGCAAGCGCAATTGACGTTCTGATTAATTGCCTGCAACAGCAACTGGGAAAGTGACAGGAAGTAGAGGTACTTTGTTTTTGCTACTAAACGGTGGTATCTGTTCGAAGAAAAGAGAATTTTTGAAA
>NW_016223464.1:0-1209 GCF_001687245.7 Rhagoletis zephyria
TTTGTCTCGTCCGGTGTTTCCACTTCCACTCGATGTGCTTTGTAGGCTGGTCTACGTAGGAGCGCCGCCGTTTCACGCGTCTAAACATACGAGACAGTTTCAGCAAATGTTGCCTTTGGATTCGCGTACGTCTCTCGCTTGGTATACATATCCCGCATTCCGTTGATGAACCTCTGGATTTTTACCCTTTCAAGGTGCTCACCAGATGCGTCTCCAATTGCCAAATGAGCCAATCTCGATCTCTGAGGCGAATTCTTGTAGAGTCTCGTTAGCTTTTTGTCAGCGGTTCTCCAGCTCCATCTGGTAAATCTGTCTCCTGTGCTCGCTACCATAACGTCTTTCCACTGCACCCATTAACGCATCGTAATTGTTCCTTTCACAGTCGGGAATAGTCTGCAAGATTTCCGCTGCTGGTCCTTTCAATGCGACGATTTATCCTCCATGCTCCAACGATTTGCTGTAGCCGTCTTTTCGAACTGGAGCTTAAAGACCTGGAAAGGAATAGTGCCATCAAAGGATGGAGTCTTTACCTTGGGAGCGTTCGTCGAATTAGCTGGACGATTCAACTGCAAACCCCGGAGACAAACCTCAAGCTCATCCACCTTAGCTTCGACTTTGTCCTGTTTTTCCTTAATAAGCGCTTCGATTTTATCTTGTCGTTCCTCGATTTTATCTTGTCTCTCTCTGAGTTCCGAGTTATTTTTGAATAAATTCTCTTGTAGCTGAGTAATCTTTTCATCTAGCTATGCGTGTTTCCTGCACTTGCAGCTGGAATGAAATCTCTGATATGGCACCCATAGCCGTGGACGCACAAGGAGCCTTTCTCTGCTCGTCAAGCTTCGCTGATGTCTGCTCCACATCACTCGATGAACCAGCAACATCTTGATTGTCTTTGTCCTTCAAGGATGCCTCGTCGTCCTCACGATGGAAGTCGTATTTGTCAACGTCGATGCCTTCCTTTTCCATAGCCTGTCGCAACCGTGATAGCAACTCCACTTTTCTTCCGGAGGTTGCTAAATTTCGTTTCTCCAACTCCTGGTTGAGTTCCTCAATCTTTAGATCCTAGTTTATCCTTCGGAATTTATTTAACAATCCCACTTCTGACACCAATTGTTACGATTATCCTTGAAACCTCGTCCGGATTTCCCAAATGCTTCGGTTCGTATCGCTGGATTGCAAATAAATGCTAACGATGACCAAATAGTAGTA
>NW_016223464.1:1261-1427 GCF_001687245.7 Rhagoletis zephyria
AACAATTTACAATACTCGCCAATACAATAACAACGCTTTACTAAACTTGTTAACACAATTAAACTTATAGCTTGCTGATTTGCAACTCACTTCTCTGCACACTTTACTTGTAGCTTACTGACTTGTAACTAACTAACTTCGCTGTGGCAGCGCCCTTATATACCTG
>NW_016223465.1:0-214 GCF_001687245.7 Rhagoletis zephyria
TTGCAATTTGGCAAACACAATTTGAACATAATTGCGTCTGGCGGAACAAGTCCGCAGTGTCTTTTTTCACAGAAAGGCAATAGGCCGCTGCCCCTCCGCGAAGTAATACCTTGCGATTGTTCCACGGTGGGAGGGAAACGGAGCAGGGGTGGGTTTTTAGTGCGGTGAGCCGAAAGGCAAGTCCCACACTTTTCGGCTTTCAATGCTTTGTGCT
>NW_016223465.1:278-1427 GCF_001687245.7 Rhagoletis zephyria
AAAAAAAAACCTTTCTGAATACACTGTAAGAACACTAAAATGACACAAAGAATCGCCGAGACACTTTAACTTAATTTTGAGTCGTAGATTTCCGATCTGTATTCTGTTTTTCTAGATAAGGTTATTTTCCTACGATATTTTCATTTTAAGTTTGCTTTTCGTATGAAGAAAAATTCAAACTTTAACATGGAATATGTTTCTCGCACGCCATTTATTTCTGAGTATGTCCAAGTACGGCCATGAACGGTACGGCGTATGAGTTACATTGGGCACGTTCAGAAGGCGCAACAGCTCAGTAACTGTTGCGATTGCACCTTCTGAACGCGTTGTTTTGTACTTCCGATCAACTGAACAGTTGCGTGTTAGATGATCGTAATATTTTTCTGATCATTTGAGACAACATGTTGTGTGTTTTGAATTTGACAGATAATGTATCAAGCCGTTCAGAAGACGCATTACTATCACTGATTTTTTTAGCAATGGTTGCGCTCAACTGCTGCGCCTTCTGAACCTACCCAGTGCTTCCTGCTTCTATTGTATACAACAAATTATGGCACATTTTCATTTGACCATTCAATAGTTGTTTAGTTGCCTTTCATTGTTAGTATAGTGCTTATCATAACTTCACGATACTCCCATATTGACAAGATTTTACTATTTATCTTTGGCAATTTTTCCCTCCTAAAGAGTGTTATAAAAATTAACCAAACTAAAAAAACTGCATTGAGAAGTTAACTACGAATAGCGGAAGGTAATTGGTTCGCCTATAATTCTACATCTATTCGTGTGCGCGGCACTCAACTGCAACCCAAGTTGTTCTTGTAGAATAAAAAATATTTGCTTAATTCACACCTCCTCTTTTGTGTGAATCAATATTTAGTTTACCGCTACCCAACTGTGTTCTATTGCTTTCATAAAATGTTCCATATTTTTCTTTGTGAAATAAATTTAAAATAATTGGAGGCGTTTTTACTTTCGATATACATTTGTTTGTACGTAAATATCGTGCCTTCTACAATTTAAATTTTTTACTCATTTCTTTCACAATTTATGTAGCAGAGGGTTAAAAATTAAAATATCTTGGGAAATGACCTTCTCTACTAAAACAGTATGCAGATCCATAATCTACGGGTTTGAGCCCCAAAAACC
>NW_016223466.1:0-1427 GCF_001687245.7 Rhagoletis zephyria
ACTGCAATTGCGCAACCGGTAATCGCTCACGTGTGTGTGTGTGTGTGTGGGGGGGACGCCGACCGGCTGCCACAAAGTGACTAAGTGCTTGCTTGCTTGGCTGCTTGTTGAGATCAAACTTTTCACCAACAACTCGCACCAAACCGAAGTGGAGTTAAGGAAAAAACAACAAAGGGAAAAATTACTGGCAAAAAGTGTCAACCTTTTGCTGTTTCGGCCTCAAATTGCCAACGTGTTGTCGGGTTACTCGCTCCTTTCGGTTCACGCGCGCTGCGTTACAGGGGCATGACAAGCAAAAGCGGCGGCAAGAAGCAATCTTCAAATGTACAAAAGTGCTGGCGGAGTAGGGCTGTGGCGTAAAAGTTGCACAAGCGAGAGGAAAGGAGAGGCCTTGAGGGGGTCAGCGAAGAAGGAAATGCTTTTCAAAAAAAAATAAAAACGAATTATGTGTCTGTTGAGTTTTTGTCATTTGTCGCCCTGTCAGTGATATTCCATTGCCTCCTTGCCTCGTCACGTCACCCTATGGTGGCTTTTTTTTGCCGAGTTTTTGGGGCGTTAATTAAAAGTTGCTCGCTTTTGTGCTTTACTCCGTTCTTTGGTAAATTCGGCGTGGATTGAACATTTGCCACCCCGCAACACTAAAGTTTAGGCCAAAACATAGACAAAGATTCATGGCACTGTATTTGTTTTGCTGAGGACGCACACATTCCACTGCCCATTGTCCACTGCCCATTCGCAACTAGAATGTGTTCCTATATCTTTGTTATATTTCCAGGGACACACTTTAAGAAAAATTTGTTTTGTTTACCGCCTTGTTTTGGTGCATGCGATGGAGTTGGAGCCGCAGGAACCTAAATGTGTAGATAGGCTTTAATTAGTTTTCTCCTTACTCGTCCGGGGCACTGCTAGCACCACTTGACCTTTAATTCCAAATTCCTCTGTTATTCAGAAAAGCTTTGTTTTGGCAATAAATCACTTCAGCAAAATATTACTCTGTGGACAAATTTCGCAGTTTATTTTACGTACTCAACGAATTAATGCCCAAAGTTTACATATTTAGTATCAGACAAGAGGATTTTGCTCTACCTTGACACAAAATCTTTTCAATTGGCTGCAGATATAACTCCCGTCTTCGGGGACTACGGAAGATGAAAAAAATTTTGGATTGCAAGTAATTGCGCTATAGGCACATATGTACTGTATGTATGTACGAGAATACTTCTATGAATTACGAATATTTCGTGGGTTGTTGTGCAGCAACATTCGAGTCTATTGAAGAGTGCCAAATAACTAAAATTTAATTTTGCAGCATTCTAATGACAGACGAACAGTTAATCTTGCACGCACTTGGGCGTGCGATAAACACCAATAAAAATGTTTTGCAGACCATTTGAAATTCTTTGGTCATAAAAATATTCGATTATTTT
>NW_016223468.1:0-1427 GCF_001687245.7 Rhagoletis zephyria
GAATTTTACTTTGTGAGGGTTATAATCGATAAGTGCGGCCGAAGGCCGCTCACGCAAAAAGAAGTTTATACACAAAACCCCTGTATACTTTTTTTCCACATTAATTCGATTTTTGTGAAAAGTATAAAAAGGTATATGTATATCATATTAAAGAGAAATAAATTCTCTATCAAATGACATCAAAATTGTCCAATTCCTTGAAGAGGTTTTCGAGAAATATTAATTTAAGAAAACGCTTAATTTGAACTTTGACCTTTAATAATTGTTGTAGTTGTTGTTTCCCAAAAAAAATAAATATACCTCAATGGTCTCTATCGATCCTATTTTTTTTTTTAATTCGAGATTTGTAGGTATTGTGCATTTGTTCCCAAGTATTTAGGTAATTGGCTGAGATTTTCATTACGGAACCAATTGCTATTCTGCGCAAAGTAACTGATTTTTTTTTATGAAACACGGCGGGGATACTAATGGAGGTCTTCTTTAACTATATTTATCACTTTGACAATGTTGTTGCTAATAGGGGTTGACTTCCCGAGAGTGCACCACGCTTTGAAGAAAATGACTATGTGTAGAGGGGGTCGTACACATCACAAAACTGAAAACCGGACGGCGAGGAAACTCGTAGTTTACGAGTAATTTTGTTGTTAAAGTTGAAAATATCATATGATGACTGTATTAGCCTAGCGTTGGCAACCCTATGCATGTATGTATGTGTACGATTGCGACTGTCATCTCTAGGCGAGGATTTACTAATGAAGAGCTAGACTTGTAAGCATCAGTGAACAAAGACGTTTTTATTGAACCTACAACACAACATGGCGCAGCCGGTAGTTTAATTTCAACTACCCCTTTTGAGTATCGCTGGTTCAGAAATTAATATAGACTCTTGCCGAAAAACCGTTCAACGGCGTGTATTGAAAGCCAGCAGGGCTAAGCAAAAACGCAAAGCGAGCTCCAAAAATCTGCTCGAACACGTGTTTGGTGAAAAGTCGCAAACAAATAAACGTTGGCACGTAGATTTACTGCTCCGACTAAGGTTAAAGAGAAGAAAAACCCTGAAATAATGGAAACTTCGATGAAGACACCACCACCGTTGACATTCGACGGCAACACAAAGGAAAAATGGAAGAAGTGGAAACAGAAGTTCGACCTTTACATGAAAGCCACGGGGCTGGACAAGAAAGAGGAAGACCGCAAGGTAGCTGTGTTTCTGCACGTAATCGGGGACGAGGCACTCGAAAAATATAACACCTTTGGACTAAGTGAGGCGGATGACAAGAAACTCAATGCAGTGATAAAAGCATTTGAGGATTTCTGCTCCCCGAAAGCAAACGAGACAGTGGAGAGACACGTGTTTTTAACGCGCGCGCAACAAAGTGGTGAAAATTTTACGAATTACTTAACAGACCTAAAAACGCTAAGTGCCA
>NW_016223469.1:0-1427 GCF_001687245.7 Rhagoletis zephyria
GCTAATTTTATGGTAATTGGGTAATTTGATAACTAATTTGCCTGATGCAGAAGCAAATATTTTTTTTGTTTGAACAAACTAAACAAATTCAAATACGATAACTACATGAACTTAATTGTTCTTGATTTAAAAAACAACTTTTTTCAATTTGCACTACGCAAAACAAGAGTTTAAAAAAGCTCACAACAATTTTACAACAAAAAGTCATTATTCACAAAACAGATTAATTACACCATTTTGTAACTTTAAAGTAGTCTGCCCTAAAAGCACTAACTTTCACTAGCCGTTATTATTATTCTTGAACACCACCAAAAAGAAGAGCGTCGTGTAGGAGATAGACTAAAAAAATAAAAAAAAACGTTAAATGGTGCAAATTTTATTTACTAGGCTACTAATGTTACCAGGTAAAAGGTTTTCGCCGTAACTCGGTAGCTATCCAGCAGGTGAATAGCGTAAGGACGAAGACGACCTGCCGCCTGCAATCGTTCCGCCTTTAAGATGGCAAAACAGTGAGCCAACCAGTTCTTATCAGGCACTCTTCTTCTCTTATCAATAATAAGAAAGGCTGAATGATAAAACTCCCGATTAACCCTCTCCAGCCGCCCACTGGCCCTTGCCACTCTTGAACAAGCCAGCAGAAGGCCGTACTGCAGGAGGGCAATGATCAGCAGGCCGTAGCCGAAGAAGAGACGAACTAATATGGGCGTTTCTTCCTTAATGAAGAATGTCGCGTATGCGAGGTAGCACTGGAGGATGATGAAGCCGCCCAAATATACAGTGACAGGGGCGGCCCAAAAGGAGGCAGTCCGTTGTATGTGGATGCACAATGTTAAAAGGGAGTGGTTGAGTGCTAGGTACTGCCGCCAAAGAGTATGATGATAAAAACAATGATGTAATTTGCGGTTGCCTTTTATTTTTATGTTTTTCCTTTTTAAAGAGCTCACAAGTTTGCTTAGTTGTTGAAATAAAAATTTTTGTTGCTCAACGAGGCACTGGCAGGCGAGGAGGACAAAGAGAACAACGGAGATTAAACCTTAAAATGTTTTTAAAAGAATAAAAAAAATTGACTTTTAGCAAATTCAAAATACCGTATACTAGAAAGAGGAAATGTAGCGGAAATATGGTTATCCAAAAAANCTGATAGACGGGGGCGTGCACCAGAAAAACGTGTACGTTTATAAAGATCATGCTTGTAGTGTAGAAAAGAAGCACAAAAACGGCAAACAGTTGGCGAGCTTTGCTGTGAAAGTTCAAAATAGCTGAGGAAACGGAAATGGAAAGTTCTAAATAGCAAAAAAGTTGGTATTTTTATTTTTGCAAACATTTGAAACGCACCTTTACCGCCAACTTTTAGCATTTTTGTAGTTTGCTGATCATCACTGAGGTTATTTGAATTGCAGTTTTTAAATTTCCCTGTATAATGTTTT
>NW_016223471.1:0-652 GCF_001687245.7 Rhagoletis zephyria
TCCCACCACATGCAATCCTAACCATAGTACAAATTTCTACACTTTAAAGCCCAATTTATATCGGGAAGAATTGTTACAGGCCAACCTTGTCTTGCGTGACATTTCGATTTGACGTTTATACTCAATTGGCATATTGGCGCGACTATGAATTCAAATTTTTCTCAGCAAACTTCTGTAAATTTGACAGAAATGCAACTCTGAGAAATCACGCACGAAAATTGATTTGGGTTTATCAAATGAGAAAACTTGCGTGCGTGCGTAGAAAAACTCTCGCCGGTAATATTAGATTGAGCTGTTAATAACATTATCCTTCACTGAGAAAAAAATTTTTTTAATACTGTTTGAAAATGTGCGTATTTAAATCAAGTGAAAAGTCTTAACAAAATGGATTTTTCCATTATACATACACTACGTACATATAATGGAAATATTCAATTCAAATACTCCTGTATTAAAATGGANGAAAAAGGATTTTTCCATTATACATACACTACGTCATACATATAATGGAAATATTCAATTCAAATACGCCCGTATTAAAATGAAGCATTTTTCACTACACGAATGGCGTTTTGCACGTCTCGGATGCTTTTTAATATATAATTAAGAAAGTATATGGTATACAAAGCATGCACAGCGGTGACAACACATA
>NW_016223471.1:923-1427 GCF_001687245.7 Rhagoletis zephyria
CATATTTTATAACGTATATACTCAAATTTAAAACGAGTTGGTTTGGTACTCTTTCATATGCATATTTTTTCAATTTAGCACGTTTTTTTTAATTCTAAAATTTTTTTCCCTCNATCCATCGACGGAACATATAAAATTAATTTTTTTTTCTTAATTACGAAAACTCTTCTGTGCACTTCACAACCACATATTTTATAACGTATATACTCAAATTTAAAACGAGTTGGTTTGGTACTCTTTCATATGCATATTTTTTCAATTTAGCACGTTTTTTTTAATTCTAAAATTTTTTTCCCTCAGTGTGTGAATGTGAGTTTATGACATTCGATACGATACTAGGGTTCTGGTACTCGATTCCAAAAAATATCGTTTTAAAACTATCGAGTAGAAAATATCGGTATCGAATGCCAAAAGTATCGGTATGGTATCGTATCATATCGAAATTCGTGTACCTAGTCCTGGCTCTTGTCAAACACAACATACCGCCCGTAATTCCTTTTCATT
>NW_016223472.1:0-1427 GCF_001687245.7 Rhagoletis zephyria
AGTATAGATACTAAGTACTCAGTAACAGAACTCGATAGTACCTACTCAGTACTCAAAAATATTCGTTCCAATCATCACCTTGATACAAGTACTCAGGATCGATTCAAAGTACTGAGTATTAGGTGTCGTATACATACTTTAAAGTACTGAGTTCTCTTTTTAACCGACTTCCAAAAAAGGAGGGGGTTATCGGTTCGTCGGAATTTTTTTTTTTTTTTTTTTTTTTTTTTTTTTTTTTTTTTTTTNGTAGTGTCTCAGAGGTGGTCCCATACTAATTTCGTTTAGATCCGATCATTGTATCATGAAATATATAGATATATATATATTTTTTTTTAAGTCGGTTTTTTTTTGCTAAAAATTACTTGTTATTTACCGATATTCAGAAATGATTGTACTCTGTTTCAAAGTTTATTTAATAATTGTAAAATACAATTATTGTACCCAGCACAGTTAGCCATGCGTTTGACGTAATTTGGGATTAATATATTAATTTGAATAAAGTGCTTCCATCCTGTGAGATTTCTAAATAAGCATTGAAATGTTACCAACATACTATGTACATTTAAAGAAAATTCTTAGTACTCTCAAAAATTTCCGATCATTAAAAGTATCGATAACAAAGAATTCCATCCTCAAAAATACTCGATACTTCCCAGCACTGCTAATCAGTTTAACCTATGCTAGCCTATGCCAGATATGTAATTCTGTTTAAAGAAATATATATTTGAAGACCTCTTTATAATCTGCGAGGAAGCTGCAAATGGCATTATTTAATCAAAATGGAACTGCTAATATTACTGTTTATAGTGGTTGATTACGTTCCCATTTTTTAACAAATCAAACAAAAAACCTGCAAGTGCAATCAGTGAATACCCGCCCATAGGCAACACACTTTTCCACTACTGAGCCACGCCTGGTTCCTGCCACAATTCCTCTATGACTTTTACATTTCCTTCTGATCATTGATTCCCAAAGAAACACTTTTACATACCTACATACATATGTGCATACATACCTACATATTTAATTTCTTTGCCGTCAGCTGTAAGTTATTCAAACGTGAGCAATCAAGCTCATTGACATTGCATAAATAAAACAGGTTTAGGGTACACACTAGGGATGCTAATTTTTTAGATTTTTCCGATCCTGGGATTTTTAGAATGTCGTTGGTTCAATCCCGGTATCCCGGGATTAGTCGCGGAATTTAGATATTTATTACTTTTCAGCAACTTAACATGAAAAAATTGCATTAATATGGTGTGGGCAGCTCTCCTACCATATAATAAATAATAAATAAATGGGTTTGGAACGTCCTTTTTTATTTAAAGTGAAAATTATTTTATAAGTAACAAAACGAAAGACAGTCATTAAATATATGTGCATTTAATAATACATTAGCGTGTACATATCTGATAAAGTAATTTAAG
>NW_016223473.1:0-1427 GCF_001687245.7 Rhagoletis zephyria
TGAGAGTAAAGGAGGGAAAGTATTTGCGCGGCGACCGGATGTCTTGTTAAGCCCTTTAAATGGAATTGCGCAGGAGTTTAGTATATGCACACTCATCAAAAAGAAACACACATAATCGTACTTATAACAATTTTCAAGTGTTTCACTGAAAAATGNGAAACACACATAATCGTACTTATAACAACTTTCAAGTGTTTCACTGAAAAATGTACCGAAGATAACAGCAAGTACTCTATCAGAATTTATTGTCAGTTTGATAACAACATAATTTAATTTAATTTTAAATTAAATATGGAAAGATTATGGACAAAAGTGCAGTAAAAATATGTTTTATCTCTATATTTCATTGTTGAAATATTTTCCAAATACATACATAAATATTGGCCATATTTTTAAAAAGCCAATTTTTCGAATGTTTTGTGATCCATATATAATGTGTAACAAAATTTTACTAAGTTAAATTCTCTGTAAAAATGAACAAAACTTTTTTATTTATATTTGATGAAATAAAAGCGACCTATGTACAAAAAAAAAAAAAAAAAACTTTTCTTAATTGAAGAAAAACAGCAATCAAAATGATGAAACATGGAAACGAAACAGCACTAAAGAAATTTTATCCTCTTTTCATGCCCAACATTTCTTCAAAATGATAGATTACATCCACGGTGCCATATCTTCGTGTACGTTTTTACACATTCCAAAGAAAAATTACGCATTCGGGAGAATTTTTTACTCATTCGTCAGAATTGTCGACCGTAAAGTAAGGAAAGTTTTTCTTTGATCCGGAGATGGATTTTTGGTTCAGTGTATTGCCGTACTGATTTGAAAGTGGGTATTTGCAGTTTTCTTCGAAAATGAGTAATTCACATCGTTGAATTCGTCTTTAAAATACGAATTTATTCGTGCAAACAGAGTTTTCAAATTATAAATAATAATAAAGTTAAGTTTGCAGCATCTACAGCAATTTTCGAGAAATCCTGATGTAAAATGTGGGTATCTGCAAAAACATTGCAACTTTTTCTAGTAATTCAGCCGCAACTGTAGCTTGCATACTGATCAAAAACAAGGCATCTAAACTGCCGAATGCAGATACGTCGTTTTTAAAAAGTATTCTTGGTCGTTTGAGACCAACGATCGTTTTTTGCCCATTCTTTTGCATACCCAAATTTTTTGGATGTCGCACGCACCTCTGGCTACTCAACCAGGCGATTAGCGAAGAATAATGCTAATGAATTTTTTTTATTAAAACATTGATTCAGTCTTTGTTCGGGCTGTTTCCAATAAACACTAAAAACTGGTTTTTATATCTTTGTTAGAATCTTAGCTTACGATTGCATCTACATGTGTGCTTTTATGAACATTCATATATACGTACGCTCGCATAGCGCTTCGTTACGTAGCTCACTTTTCTAATTTTTATATACTTA
>NW_016223474.1:0-507 GCF_001687245.7 Rhagoletis zephyria
GAAGTGGTCGGCGACGTGGGCACCATCAGGGAGCTGTTCCCCCACGGAAAGGAGAAACGCTTTGTCCACCAGCTGGTCGAGTACGGCCAGTCGCTGGACGGTTTCAGCGAACTAAATCGGGCGGACAAGACGGCCTTGCTGGGACAGTCCTTCAGCGAGGTCCTTCTCCTGCGGTCAGCCTGCAACTTCAACTTTGAGCGCGACTCGCTGGTGGTGCTGGTGGACGGCGACGCCAATGTCTCCGTGTACAGCAAGCTGGGTGTCTTCTACGGGGCTGTCCGATTGCTCAGTCGCCTCCATCGGATGATTGCCCGCCGGGTGAAGGAGCTGATGTCGGATGATAATGTGGTGCGAGAGTTGGTAAGTGGAAACAGGAGTTTATTGTGCTGATAAGAACTAAATTTTTTGCTTGCAGACAGTGGTCCTGCAAATGCTGCAACCGAACCGATACCGGCTGACGCTGAGGCCCGAGTCAATTCACTACCTGTACACGCGGTACAGCACCCT
>NW_016223474.1:568-1427 GCF_001687245.7 Rhagoletis zephyria
ATGTCGGATGATAATGTGGTGCGGGAGTTGGTAAGTGGAAACAGGAGTTTATTGTGCTGATAAGAACTAAATTTTTTGCTTGCAGACAGTGGTCCTGCAAATGCTGCAACCGAACCGATACCGGCTGACGCTGAGGCCCGAGTCAATTCACTACCTGTACACGCGGTACAGCACCCTCTTGAGGTTGTACCTGACGGAAAAATTTGGTGTGGAGAGCGGTTTAGAGCGGCACCGCCTCCTCCTCGAGCTCATCGACTGCCGATCGGGGCCGCTGAAAAGCTTTATTGAGAAAATTAACAGCCGCATCAGTGAGCTGCCTGATCGAGAGAACTTTCAGCAGTACCTCATTTCGCTCGTTTGAAATTAGGGTTAACTGCTAATACGTCTGCTTCATTATTTTTTTGCATGTAATTCATTTTTGTCTAGCCATCTTCATCATCATAATCCTACTACGACATATAATCTCCCAATACCTCATAACATAATAATGGACAAATATTGATTAAATTAACTATTTTGAGCTATACCCTTCAGACAGCTATTTCTCATCAATCAATCAATCACTGACACCAAAGTTGGCATAAAAAACTAAATTATGTTTTTATTCATCCATTTCATCTTTGCTTGTAGACGTACATGAAGAAGATGCTGATGTAGCCAATCATTGAGGTGAAGGTCTTTGAGGTGATGCGATAGTTGATCAACGACAACCGGAAGGAGTAGCCGTGAAATCGCCTCGGCAGCTGACTCGACTCCGCCTTGAGCATTTCCGATACGGTCAGAGAAATGTCAGCCTTTTTGTACTTTAGTTGCAGCTCAATGTTGAGGCGACGATTGAGCACCAGCGCCCGCTCAAAAT
>NW_016223475.1:0-1427 GCF_001687245.7 Rhagoletis zephyria
TCGAAACACATTTTTTAGTCGCCTTTTTGAATTTTTCGGTGACACCTACATACAATAAAAAAAGTTTTGTTAAATATACAGTTCTACTGGAATAATCGGAATACTTCCTTAACAAAAGTTTAGGGATTTTTAGTAAGCTTTAATTTACTGACATTGGGATGGTAAGAACTGAGATCTGGTGGGTAAACACTAGAAGAGGGTAAGTGAGTTGAATGCAGTTTGTAACCAAAAAGACTCCTGGAGACAAGAACATCGATATATCGAACTTTAAAATCCGACTATGAATTTCGAAGAAATTACAGAAAATTTAAAAAGGCCTCAAGAAGGTGATCGGGTAACTTTTTTGTCTGGTACGGTCTAATGTGCATACATGCTTGAACACTCTATTAATAGCACACAAGAGACAGATGGTTTAGTTTACGCTAATTACGGTGAATAGGTATAACAATTTTCTCATAAGCTGATAACAAAATATTGCTCCGTGAAATATGAAAACTACAATTTCTACAAAAATCCAGAACTGAATTCATGAATATGTTGCCAACGTTACCAATGTACCTAGAATTGCGGTTACAAATGCCACCAGTTTTTGGTAATACAATTTTCCGGTAAAGTGCAGAAAGGATCTGAAAGAGAAGTTTTAATTAAAAAATAAAATGAAAATAGGTTTAAGTGCTTTATAAATCGTAAATTCCAGAATTTCATTGTAAGTTTATTTCTATGCATTTCATTCCCAATTTCCAATTCAAAAAACGTATAAATAATAATTTAAAACTTTACATATCCATTTCCGTAGTTTTTGTAAACTGCTGGTTGTTGCTCTATAATTTTATTAAGTATGAACGTCCTTTTCGGCTTACTTTTGTTAGTCTGATGTATTATGTTTACAAACAGCTTTTTTCCTATAAAGAAATTTTAATGTAACAGAAAATTTTATAATTTTTACTCAATCATATCGGTCATTTACTTAAAAAAACACAGTTTTTGGCTCGGTTATTTTTCAACCGATTTTAAGTTTTTATATGGCTGTTTTAGTGATTACTTCTAAAATAATGCCTTATTCCTAGGTACCATTCATTAAAATCAAAAAACAGATTATAAAGTTATATAATTTTTTTAATGAGAAAAATTCAAATTTTTCTATACGAATTATTGAAACCTCAAAATAAATCCAATCCAACCTATTCAATTTTTCTGTAAAATTACATCGAAATTATTTTAGAAAATCTTAAGAAAATTCATAAACTCCGAAATTGTCTTGATTTTTATAAATGGTACCTAGTTTTACCCGGAATTGAATATGCCTTTCGAAGTAATGGCTGAAAGAGACTACTTTATTTTGAAATTTTGGAAAATAATAATGTCGAAGTGGGAAAAGTAATAAAAATTTGTGTTAACTTCAGACTTATTCCAAAAATTTTCCACAC
>NW_016223476.1:0-1427 GCF_001687245.7 Rhagoletis zephyria
TCCATTTGTAATTGCCAGTAATTTTCTGCTTGACACGTCAGCAACTTGAAAAGTAAAGCTGCCGCATACGCAGAACTCTTTGCAGTTATAGCCACATAAATTACTTTCGCATAATTAAACTGCTGCTGTGTTGATTTTTAAAAATAATGAAAAGATGTAGTAAAAGCGCAAACTTCAAGAAAAGTGTACAAAAAAATGAAAGTAAAAAAAAAAATCGCTCAAAATTGGCGACTTCAAATAGCAAACTTTTGTTAATTGCTGTAGACAGCTTATGAAAGAGTATTACACAAGAAAAAAAAAATTACCATACATTTGTAGTAAAGGCTGTTATGATCGGTAAGGAACCAGTGAAACCCTCCTTCATAGAACATTTGTCGCTCTTCTTTTACTTATCGAGGTTTCACTTAATAAATTGATCTTATAAAGAGCCCAGGCTGCCATAAATCTCACATTTGCGAACACTCTAAAGCCCTAAACGAACAACTGAATGATGCTTGAGTGGTTTCTGGCCTTCGACGATTTTATCAGGGAAGGCCCTTGCTCTCTAAGTGAACCCTGCCTTTGCGTGATTGGTTGGCCGGTAGTAGCATTGCCCGAACATTGGTCGAGGGCCCAATTAGAGTTGTAACTCCCATTCTATTCAGCGTTTTCTGGAACTTCTCGCATTATCAGCTGTCACTTCTCGTTGGTATCCTCAAATTACTTGGATTTGCCGATTTATTCACTTATGTTGGTAATGAGGCATTTAGAAATCTCTATAAGATTTTGCATGAAGAACTTGTGTAGTAGTCTTTTACGTGCCAGCGGTGGGAAGACTGTTTCCCTACTTTCTTCGAAATTACAGCTACGACACTTGTAGTTGTAAAGTAGGTCCATTTTAGCAGAATGTTCACCAAGGAACAGCTAGTGCCTCGAGGATTCACAATTTTGCTTCACTTCGCTAATGGTTGTCCGTTATCTACATATTTCTAAACACGGATTCGAGAAGAGTGCGATTCAAAGCTANTATAGATGTTTTCAACTCTGAAAGGACTGGGAAAACCAAACGAAACCCCTTTATGGGGCAACCCTTGTATACCATTGAACTTGGCATTAAAAATGAAAATAAATATGTTAGTACAACAAAAACCGATTATGCACTTACCAATGTTGAGTACAGCAAGTGCCCATTCGAGTTTTTTTTTCGTAAAAAAAACCATTTATGCAACACCGACATCGAGTGACCTTTAAATAGTACTGGTTGGAATTTTTCTCTGGAAAAGGTTTTATATCATGTTAATAGGCATGTCTATAGTCACTCCAACCATATCGCTATATAGAAACATATTGAAGGCTATATAAAGACATATCCAAGCTTGGGGGTCTACTCTGTTCTGCAATTCAAAAAGCAAATCATTCGTGCCACCTTTCGAATCGAGAGTAGACCC
>NW_016223477.1:0-1427 GCF_001687245.7 Rhagoletis zephyria
CGCGACCTCTAAATATTTTTTTATTTCAAAACAAAAAATAGGGCAATATTTTTTCGATATAGAACAATACTAGGGGGGACAGCATTAATATTCCGACTTTACTTATTTTGGACCACCCTAATGCACATACATACTGTATCGGTCATATTGTAGTACGCCATTTCAAAGTGATATTGTTTGCCCCTTTTATTTATTTATTTATTTTTAGGAATTTTCAATTTAAACAGTTTATTCTCTTACAAACGCCAAAAAATTCAACAAAATTTCACACAAATTTCTAAATTTTTTCACAGAAGTGCTAGAATTTTTTTGAGTACACAATTTTATAGCTCATTCAATTTTAGTCTGATTATGTGGAAGTTTCAAAGTTTTCAAAATTACCGTTGATTAAAGTTTTTTTATTTTTTTGCCGAAGGTGTTGCGGTTTTCTTCCATATGAGGCATTCCACACTATTTCAATTGATCAAAACCTACTTTTGCTCGATTTTCGGAAATGTTGCAGAGAGGGTCATAAATTGTTTGTAAACGCAACAATAATATTTTTTTTTGAAAAGTTATGCAACATCCAAAATATTAGGTGTCTCACGATAAGCCGTTGTTTATCACTTCATAACTCGATAAACTCGATCGGCCGCTGTGGTGTAGTGGTAAGCAGTGCGCGCTTCCACTCCGCAACGCCTGGGTTCAAGCCCTGGTCAAAGCAACATCGCAAAAAATACGGAAAAAGTTTTTTTCTTACCAGCGGCCGTCCCTCGGCAGGCAATGGCAAACCTCCGAGTGTATTTCTGCCATGAAAAACAGCTTCTCATAAAAATACAATAGCCGTTCGGAGTCGGCGTAAAACTGTAGGTCCCTCCGCTTTGTGTGACAACATCAAGGCGCACGCCACAAATCGGAGGAGAAGCTCGGCCAAATACTAACATATGTGTAAGCGCCAGTCTATTACTATTATTAACTCGATAAATATTGGTTGCATCAAAGAAATCACTTAGTACTTTTTTATTGACAAAGAGTGAGAGATTTATTAAACATTATTAATTTTTAAATCCAATTTTCCATACATACATATGCATAGCAATGCTAATGAACAATATAGAAAGTTGATAAAAAAAAAATGTTTTCAGGTTTTTAAAAATCTGCAGAAAATATATGTGATAGAGTGTATATCAAAGATTTAACTGACAAATTTTTAAAAGGTTTCGTAAAANAAACAGTGACTGATAAAAAATTTTAAAATAAAAATTGTTAATTAAAATTAGATCAAAATACGTGAAGTGGGCCACTTAAAAGCCTTTTCTTTCGGATAGCCAAGATAGTTACGCACTTTGGTAGAGGTCCAGGTAATATTTGTTTCCCTATACTTCACTTTGCAATAATATTCTTATTTTGCGAAAAATCGCGAATTTAATATTAACATAATCATTTCT
>NW_016223478.1:0-1427 GCF_001687245.7 Rhagoletis zephyria
AAAAAAAAAAAAAACTGTATTTTTTCTCTTAAAAAATCATAGCGGCGAGAATTTAACATTTTAATTTTTTTTTTGGACCACCATTCTGTGTTCCACTGCCACTGCTAGTAACATAAATCGCTTTTTTCCTTTTTGTGTTATAAGCCAGGACGGAAAATAATCATAATTTTTTAAATTTTAACCAAAAAAATCAAAAAGTTGTAATCGTCGTAAAACAGTTTAACACAGTATTTGTGCTCGTACGTCCTACTGTAATTTACAACGATTTTTATTTTTAGAGTATAATCAGTAATGAGTAAAAATAATATTTAATATTTGAGCTTTAATTTTTCGCTCAAAGGTAATTTTTATCACTTGATTTATTTTTTTTTTTTCGTTCAAAAATAATGCTTATTTTATGATTTTTATTTTTTCGTTCAAAGGTAATAATTACTATTGAGTTTTATTTTTCACTTAAGAATAATGATCGTTCAAAAAAACTCAAAAGTCATGCCAGCGTGGTTTCCGTCGTATCCTT
Source organism: Rhagoletis zephyria (assembly GCF_001687245.7). Lineage (NCBI taxonomy): Eukaryota > Metazoa > Arthropoda > Insecta > Diptera > Tephritidae > Rhagoletis > Rhagoletis zephyria. The sequence continues at coordinate 518 of NW_016223478.1, forward strand.
TTCAGAGGTAGCGACTCTCTAATACAAGGAATAAGTTCCAAATATTTTCAGGTCAAAATTTCAGTAAGTTGCGTCTTTATGGGCTTATCAATTTTATAAATAATCATTATTTTTAGGAGGAAAAATAAAACTCAATAATAATTATTATCTTCAAGCGAAAAAATAAAAATCAAATAATAATCATTTTCGTTGAGCGAAAAAATAATAATCAATAATAATTATTATTTTTGAACGAAAAATATAAAAATTATAAAATAATGATTAAATGCTGATTTTAATTACTTTACTCATAATGATTACCGTCCCTGGTTATAAGGACTTTACAATGAAATACTTTTTTTTTTTTGAAATACGTGATTTAATCAAAATTTTGAGGATAACTTGACATGACATTACTCAACAAGAATGAAAATTTGATGAAAATTTGGCATATTTATAATTCGCTAGTATCCTATGAACATACACACATACGTACATATGTACACAAGTAACTACACAAGTTACCAAATAATCGATCTTGAGTTAAACTTGGCAATCAAATACATACATATATTAAATATTTATAAGTTGTGAAGTTATAAAACCAAAATTAATGCTAGTCATAATAGATGCACATAATAAATTATTTAAAAAAACAAAAGTCTAATTAGTTTTAACATACATTAAACATACTACATAAATGAGTGTAATTTTAGAAATGCTCAAGGTAGTGTTGTAGAGCAATTAAGGCAAAATGATAAATAATTTAAAATTAAGCTTAAAAAATACGAATCAAAAACGTAACGTTAAATATTCCTGCATGTATGTTTTACCTAGAAACACTTAACTACAAACGTAGATATATTCATACATATATATATGTATATGCGTATGTTTACCTGAAAGGCTTACCTTTTGTTTCGTGTAGATT
>NW_016223479.1:0-1427 GCF_001687245.7 Rhagoletis zephyria
TTAAGCTGTTATGTAACATTGTAAGAAAAAATGAATAAATAAATCTAAAAATCTAAATATCTCTTTGTTCTTTTAAGTCGCAAGACTGTAACAAATAAATAAATAAATTAAATAAATAAATAAATAAAAGTATTAATAAAAAATGTACCTACTTACGTAAGATAAAATTTTATAATACAGCTGTTTAAAAAATCCATGATCAAAACGTAGCATTGTTGTCACCAATTTTTATCGAACAATACATAATTAACATAAATATTCTGCCTATATGAATAACACGTGCGTCATCTACCTACTTACTTGATAAGTACATTTTATTGTTGAATTTAATGTGAGGTAAAAAACACATTAAGGGCCGTTTTCTCAAGTAGGTTTTAATGTTTAATTGAACTTTAAACACATTTTTTCGGAAGAAAAATTGCAATTAAAGCGCAGAGAAATCGGACCAAGNACATTTTATTGTTGAATTTAATGTGAGGTAAAAAACACATTAAGGGCCGTTTTCTCAAGTAGGTTTTAATGTTTAATTGAACTTTAAACACATTTTTTCGGAAGAAAAATTGCAATTAAAGCGCAGAGAAATCGGACCAAGCGCTGCAAAAATCGGACCAAAAACAAATTTTCCGTACTAGATTGAATTTTTTATTTTCGTTTCTGACATTAATTGTTTCACTTAAATATATTCTATTCATGCAAAATAAAAACGTGAGGCAATGTACGGATAACATGTTACATATTTAGGTAATTTTTTAGCATTTTCTATAAAGTAGAACATACCTAACACTTAATTTTTTAAAGAGCAAGGATCTAAACCTGTTTTACTTTATATAAATTTCATTGTACATATATTTTTTAACAACTTAAGTAAAGTTCTCGGCCGCTGTGGTGTAGTGGTAAGCAGTGCGCGCTTCCACTCCGCAACGCCTGGGTTCAAGCCCTGGTCAAAAAGCAACATCGCAAAAAAAAATATAGAAAAAAGTTTTTTTTAACAGCGGTCGTCCCTTGGCAGGCAATGATAAACCTCCGAGTGTATTTGAGCCATGAAAAACAGCTTCTCGTTTCTCTCTCGGCGTAAAACTGTAGGTCCCTCCGCTTTGTGTGACAACATCAAGGCGCACGCCATAAATCGGATTAGAAGCTCGGCCAAACACTAACATATGTGTAAGCGCCAATCTATTATTAATGTTATATTAAGTAAAGTTTTGCATCCGCCAATTTCTACAGCCATACCTCAAAAAATAACAAAGTTTCTTTATTGACGAATTGCTATGAAAGAGTTACTTTTTAACAGTGAGATTTGGCTAACTTTCAATTTTCTTACTGAACCCGGTGGTGAACACTCAAAAAACGCCCCTAAGAGTGGCATAACATGAATAAAAAAAAGGGAAAAGTCAAGCGGAGTGGAGGAATAGATTTCAATTTTTTTC
>NW_016223480.1:0-322 GCF_001687245.7 Rhagoletis zephyria
GAAACATGAATGTGTAAAGATAAAAATTTTGGGATTTTTTTTAAGTCGGAAAGTTCAAGTTTTTGTATTGAACTTTTGGTTTAAAATTTCTTTTTCCCTTTTCAGTAGGGTTTTTTGCACATTATCTTCTCTGTGCGAGTTTGATCGTGATAGAATACGGATCTGAATAAGCGACTGGAACACGGCTGTTTGCCAAAAGCATACGATTTCGAACTAGCGTAAATGTACATTTGCTAAATGCGATAGCATGAACGCTCTTCGAAAAAATATGTTCGAAAGTGCTAAATGTTGCATTTTAAATGCAGCACAAACGCTGCATATG
>NW_016223480.1:453-1427 GCF_001687245.7 Rhagoletis zephyria
TTGGCAAGTACATATCGTCCCCCGCATGCCAGAAACATGAATGTGTAAAGATAAAAATTTTGGGATTTTTTTTAAGTCGGAAAGTTCAAGTTTTTGTATTGAACTTTTGGTTTAAAATTTCTTTTTCCCTTTTCAGTAGGGTTTTTTGCACATTATCTTCTCTGTGCGAGTTTGATCGTGATAGAATACGGATCTGAATAAGCGACTGGAACACGGCTGTTTGCCAAAAGCATACGATTTCGAACTAGCGTAAATGTACATTTGCTAAATGCGATAGCATGAACGCTCTTCGAAAAAATATGTTCGAAAGTGCTAAATGTTGCATTTTAAATGCAGCACAAACGCTGCATATGGGAAACTAAGACTAAAATCTGATTAATGTTGTTTGATATTAGCATTTCAAACGATTAAAAACGAGTGTGAATGACTGAAACAAGTGACGAAAATAGTCAGTGATACCAACTAAATAAATAATGGTCTTAGTTCACTCGGTAAGCTTCGTGCAGTGGGCCATGAGAAAACCGTCATCTTTAAGGTATAGTCCAACCTTTCACAATATCTGGTATCTGAAACGCAATAATCATTGAAAATTGGCGCCGTTTATGGTGAAAAGCATTTAATATCACACTTTCAAACTAAAGCTTTCTTAACCCTTACAAGCCTAATCTATTTGGGAGTAACGTAAAGCCTTAACATACGCCGTAGAGGCTTATGTACTTAAAATATAACCTGTCAGCTAAAATATACTTAGTCCTGCCTTATTTTTTAAAGAATATTGAAGTTGTGAGTTTGACTAATAATAAAACATAGTTTTAATAATAGAAACTATAACCACATTTATTTAAATAAATAATATAAAAAAAACTTTTTAATATACAACGCTTTACTTTTGCTAAAATTTCAAAATCAAAAGTTATCAAAACAAATTCTATGGGACTGAGAAATATTATTTTCTACTTTTTAGTCCATTTATA
>NW_016223481.1:0-1426 GCF_001687245.7 Rhagoletis zephyria
CCCACATAACGGTATTTTCGAAATATGCAAATTTACGATATTTCCACAAGTACTGGATCAAAATTGTTGAAGTTAGGTTTTCGAAGTAGAATTTTGGCATAAAATAAGACAGTTATGAAGTTTTTGGAAAATGGGCGTGGCACCGCCCGCTTATGATAAAATGCTATATCTCTAAAGTCCCCGCACCAATCCCCACCAAACGCAGACGGATAACGGACAGACGAACAGACGGACGGACAGACAGATAGACAGACAAGAATTCAAACAATTTTTGATTTGGCTATTATTGCTCGAAGGCAGACCCGCCATATTAATTTTTCTTTAATATATATAATTTACAGACATCGGCCTGTTACCATTTTATTATATGTATAGATTATTTTGTATTTGTATACCATTTTTCCATGCAAAGTGTAGATGAATCCTCCTTCAGTGGGTCCTTCATTACATTCGAGTGCGCCGCGCCCTGGCTTTTGTTGTACACCCATGAGACGACTTCAATGGCTAACGTGGCTAAAATTTCTCATCTATGTTCAATATCGTCCATATTTCTGGGCCTGGGTTCGACCCCTGGTCNTCCTAGAGCGTTTATGACACTAAAGCAATCGTATACTATTTTAGAGGTTAGGGCGGCCTGTATGTCCAACATCAAGCAGATATATTTCGAGAGTGTGCGTCTTTTGTGGCACTCTCTGCCGCAGATTACCATTGCCTGAATCTCCGCTTGAAAGATTACAAATTTTTTCAGAATTTTTGAAGTTCGGCCCAAATAGGCCAGCCCCAGTTTTTTACATTTTCCAGCTTAGATCAAACTGTGTAACAAACCTTACCATTAGGTTGAGCGTATAGGTTCGTTGCTTTCCAGAGAGCCGCGTGTATTTTGTTGTTGATTTTGTATGTAAAAAAAAAAATAGAGAAAATTCGACATCCGCTCCTCCGCCACATACCTATTCAATATGCTTTGGGCAATTATATCCACGGGAAAGATATTTAACAGCAAATAGTATCCATCACCATAACCTAGTTACGTGACTATTTCTGAAATGGTACAATTTCTGGCAGGGTAATAGCAAAAATTTCCAATTTTCATGCATACTATGTACATTAGGATGCGGTTTTTCCACCGAAATTATAAAATTTATTCTGGGCTATCGCGATGGATTCAATCGTAGTCGTATTTTCGTGAAATTTAAGAAAATGTTATATTTTAAGATTTTCTCCAAAATATTTCAGAGAAATACTAAGATTTGCGTTAGCTAGACCGATCTAAAAATACATGCCAAAACCTGTTTACTCTAATTCCGTTGGTAGAATTTAAAAAAATTTTTGTAAACCTTTTAAGTTTAAATTCTTTTATTATCTGAGGTGACTTTTTAGAAAAAAAATATTTTTAAAAACTATTTTTATTTATGAAAAACTCGTACAT
>NW_016223482.1:0-1426 GCF_001687245.7 Rhagoletis zephyria
CGTGTCGGCGATTTATTTGTGCCACAATTTACATTCATATTATTGTGGCGCGTACGCATCACGTTGACTTATGAGCGCGTCAAAAGAAGTCTCTTGTACTGATTGCACTTGTAAATATGGCTTTGTTCGTATGCTTGTAATAGCTGTTGTTGAGTTGAATAATGATTACCAGGCGGCTGTAAAACTGTGCTGTTGACCAAAGTTGATTTGCAATCAAATTCAATCAGTACGAATGAGGGGCTTGGCCGACAATGAGTGGTTTGTAGATTTTTAGCCCACTCGTTTTGACTGTCAAGCCGCTTGTCGAACTTGATAATGTCAACAATACACACATATGTGATGCAAAAACAAAACAGCGACCATCCTACTCGTATCAATAACAATAACATTGATGAAGTAAAAAGGGAATATAACTTGTACCTAATGACAATCGGTCACCAGTAAATCAACACGGCAAGATGGGGCAAATGGTGAGCACCAAAAGCTATTTTGCCGCATAAATGAAGTAATATGAACTTCACCGCCTTTGTGCCACTACGCCCATTATACTGTGACCGCGTGTAAGTATGTTATTCTTATTAATCATATGCACGTATGTAGGTAAGTGTATATATTTTTTTATTGCTGATCGATGATCGATATTGTTATTCCTTCACCCTCTAGAAACTCACTCATGAGTCTTTGGTTAAGTGTACATATAAAGCGAGATGCGCTCGTCTCTTTATTTTTAACAATATGTGCAAAGTAAATAAAAAGCCAAATTTTGGGTTAATGCAGCGTGTTGGAAGTGGCACAATCAAAAAAAAAAAAAAGACAGATAAAAAGTCGAAGTTTTATATGGCAAGCTGGATTGAGGCGAATTGAAATTGATATGGCAACATAGCGAGAATATTGATTTTTCAGATTTACTTAAACCTTCAATGCGCTTGTATTTGAGCTACGTGCAACAGGAAAAATTACAAGTGTGACTGTACACATACATATATCTATGTACATTAGGGTGGCCCAAACATACTTACATAAGAAAATCAACTGTTTTGACTTTTCCTGCTGCCATCCCACAGAACTGAAGAATACCAAAAATAAGGAGGCACATCTTTTTATAAGCTTTTATTTAACTTGGTCATCCCGCGCAAATCGCGGAAATTTCCGATCGATTTTCAACTGACTTCCCGACAAGTTAGAGACTTGAAATTTTCAGCGTAGTTCCAATCACGATGACAATGCAATTTAAAATATAAATGANGTGTAGCAAAGCTACTTGTGGCAAATTCTGATATCAACCTAGTCTAGATATGAACCTCGTTGTAAGAATTAGAAGACTCCAGATGTCGCCCCGACAGCAGAAGTTAAATATTGCGCCTAAACATATGCCAATCTACAACAGAAATGGACGACACGCCATTTCTTTAAATAAAATTAACTG
>NW_016223483.1:0-1426 GCF_001687245.7 Rhagoletis zephyria
TTTTTTTTTCATGCGTCCAACGTCAAATTAGAAAGTTCAAGGCGAAATAGCTAAATAAACGCGACAGAGCTGTTTGCGAACTGAATTTCGACTAGAAATCGTTTGTTTCATAATTTTAAAATTTTTCATACTTTTTTTCTTTTTGTTAAGTCAAAAGTTGCCTTCAGCAGTCACAATGAATGCAGTCGATTAAAATGTTTTCGAGGACACTTGACCCATAAAGTAAAATTTTTATTAGTTAGGATGCACAAAGCCCACAAACCTATGCATGCATGTGTATGTATGTATATGTATTAAAAAATTTGCTATGTATATGTGTGTATACTATATACATACATAAGTACGTATATGCATATGTACATAGGCATTTAGCTGTGGACGTGTAAAGAAATCGAAATACGAGTATTAAATTGAACCAATAGCAAAAAAAAGAAAACAACAACAAAGCTTTGTTGGCAAATATCGAAGGCATCGCACAATGGCAGTGCAAAATGGAGGCGAAAGTTGCAAATGCAAAGGCAAAGCCACACACATTATTNGCGAGCAAAAAATTGCGATAAAAAGTGGATGGCGTCAAGAAGTAAATAAATGCAGTGCAAAAGCAGGAATGCAAACTGGCTCACCCTGAAAAACACGGACGAGATGAATGCCAGAAGGAGAAGGAAGAGACGACGATCAGTGATCGACAGACAGCCGAATAGCTGAAGCAAGGAAGATACAGAGGAGGCACAGCAATACAAAAGTGAAGATGGGAAAAGATCGGGCATAAAGTAATGAGAACAAAAAAGAGGTTGGCAAAGAAAAAAAAAACGAGCAGTTGAAGATGCTGCTGCTGCTGCTGCTGCTGGGGAAGACAAAGCGCAGCAATTAAGAGCCAACGCTCGGGGGGAGAACGGGAAAGTATGTACACTGATGGACACAGGCAACGACGGATAAATTTATGTGCATACACGCAAATGCAGATATACATACATACATATATACATATGTACATGCAAACTACACACTTACTTACAAGTTTGCGGAGGTGACCTACTTCCAAAGCACTGCCAGGCGGTTGCTAGGGAAATAATAATGGAAAAATAACTACATAAATACAATAAAAATGCGAATACCTACATATGTATGTACAAAGGTATGCAGCAAGCGCACATATCCGTGTATGTGTGTGCGTGTGTGCGTGTGTGCGTGCTTGGTTAGGTTCCTTTGAAAGTGGAGCTAAACTCACGGCCGCCGTGTAGACTTGTTTAAAATATTGACTTATTATGCTCATAAAATATTTGAAAACTTAAAAGGCAACAACAACAACAACAACAGCACAACTACAATTATACGATTGTGATAGCACGCAACAGAACCAGCAACAAAAAGCTTCCACGCTACACAAGCGGCAGCAACAACAGCTAGGCAAATCAAATAGATTGCA
>NW_016223484.1:0-1426 GCF_001687245.7 Rhagoletis zephyria
TTAATAATTATTAATTATGTACTATCAGATTGTATTAAATCTTTATCTTCTTTTTGGTTGTTTCATTTTTCGTTCTCGAAAATTGTTCCACAATACAAATCTGTATGTGTTAGACTTATTAATCCTTGTTGTTGTTGTTGTAGCAGCATACAAATTCCCCAAAGACTTTTTGGGGAGTGTTGCTGGAGTGACAGTCCTTGGCCAGATATAAATCTGGGTCGTTCCGGTTACGTAGACCCGACTGTCGTGGGAACGACTTATTAATCCTCGCATCGCCAGGTTATTTCTCCAAATTAAATAATTTTTAATTATTCGTCAGATTATTTTACACAATTTTAGATAAAATTTATACATTTAATATATTATTATTTGAAAATATTATTATAAATTTCTTGGAACAGTTATGTTAACGAATTTTTAATTTCAAAGTTAATTTGTTCATACGATAGTACCGTTTCAACGGTACGCATTTAACATTTTCATAAAATTTCAATCCTTTTTCATTTCTTTTTATCAACGTAATGTAATTTTATTTTGTAGCTATTATCTTCAGTTTATTCAAACTTAAAATGTTATTTTCATGAAACGCCTTCATTTTTTATAATCATTTCAATGTAAATTTTGTGTTAAATCACGGACGCTTTTATTTTCTTTTGCGAATTACGATTACTCGATCCACATGGGCAACATACAGTTTCATAAGTAAAAACACTATCAGCTGATTGCCAAAAAATTCCTACAGCTGAGATCACCTGTTTTTTGGCATGGGCTTTTATCTTTTACAATTTCTGTAATTTCTATTACAATATCTTTTATTTCTATTACAATTTATTCAAAATACACTAACACACTGAACCAGAATCACCAATTCACTAACCAAAAACACACCTACAGCCTGCTAGAAAAAAGGGAAAGAAGAAGAGTTACTTCACTTATGGAACTGTACGATGCTCATGGCCGAGGAGCCATTTTGCGATTCGACTGTACCCAGTTAAATCGTTATTTGGTTTTCCTCAATCAATAATTGGACCAAGATGACGTCACGCACACAGCTGATTCTGTCAAAGTCACAAAGAGGGGATTAGCGTGCTAGCTGCATATGCGGGTGCCTCCCACTTCCAATGCCTAGAAACATACGACATACGACTATAAAAATAAAATAGCGAAATAGGCAGGAAAAGGCATTAGAAATCGCAAAAAAAAGACAAAAACCGAATAATTATTAAAAAAAATACATTGATTATAGAAATGTTTATATTACAAGAAAAAAGAGAAAACCAACCAAAAAATTTTTGTTTCCGGCAATAAGAAAACGTGTCGCCTTTGGAAACAAATGTATTACTGGTAATATTGCCATCGTATCGACTTCTAATCACCAGTCGCTCTAAAACGTCCGCCGAAGGCAACTCGCCTAGGCGAGTCGTTT
>NW_016223485.1:0-1426 GCF_001687245.7 Rhagoletis zephyria
ATCATCGACCAGCACAAAGAATTGGAGTGGGATAAAAGCCATTTCAGCTGATTTCAACTGTGGCGCTATTAAAAAAGCATAAAATATAAATTTATGCCAAGCAATGTCAACGACCAGCTGCAAGTGTGGCGAAATTTTTGCGCTGGTATGTATGTGTGTAGTGATGCGGGCAAAGAAGCAGCAAATCATGCGCCGACCCGCTGCGTTGCAATGCGCTAGACTTTCCGCCGATCGATACGATTGCAACAATTGCTGCACTTACTCATCGCGCCGCATTTACAGTTTGATAAGCATTTATGGTCACTTTTCTTGGCGTTCATTTATTGTCCATTTGGTTTAAATATACGTACATAAATACATGTGTGCGAATGTGTTGATGAGCTTTGGTGCATCTGGCCGCCGATTGATGTTGGTGATCACTCGCCGCAGCTATCGCTTGGTCATATGTACATACCTATGTATGTACGTTAGTCCACTGCTGTGAAAAGACCGAGCATCATCTATGGTGAGTGGTGATTGTTTTGGAAATCGTGCCGCGCCTGCAGTGCCGAACGTGACAAGCGGCAAGTGGTGAACTTATGAGGAAAAGGTTGACACATTCACCTCTGTCAGGCGGTGGGGGAGCATAAATTAAAAATAGAAAATTGTTTATATTTTTCTAATATGCAGTTTATTTCCGTCTATTTATATATTAGAAAGTTTTCAAATAGCGAAGTAAAATTAGAAATTTATTATTATTTCGCGACATGTATACTACTCTAATCCTAGAGCTAGGACTTAGTTTCGGGATTTCCAGCCCGCCAAAGTTTCAGGCTAGGGTAGAAAAACTTCTCACACATCCTGCGCGAGATTATTTTTTAACCGACTTCACAAAAAGGACAAAGATTATCAATTCGTCTGAATATTTTGTTTATGTATGTTACCGCATAACTTTAGACCACATTAACCGATTTCTATAATNGTAATAGATTGTACCCAGTTCGATGTCGTCTGTGGTTCACATCGGAAATAGCCGATGCCTCAAACACTCCAAATGCCGCCAACCAGATGATGTCATACATAAGGACGGACATGATGAGAGGCTATAAACTGCGATCTTCGTTCGACGAGAGAAAACTTTACTGGTAAATTACCTGCTCTGCCCAACGTATTAATTATTGGCAAGTGGAATTCGTCTTCGGATTTCTAGGCCAACATTATTATTAGTTCTGACGCAGTTCACAAGTAGACGAAGTCCCCTACATTTTCGATAATATAATGTGGTTTCGTCGACGCTAATGCGCTGGCTACTTGTTTGATAACACGAAATGCTGCAATATTTTTTCCGTGTTTACCTCCAGATCTGCGTCCCCTGTTGCTCTATCTAATTTAGTGAAAGCGGAAAAAAAAGATTTGTTGAGGCCGGTAATTTAACGTCAGCGGCGTA
>NW_016223486.1:0-1426 GCF_001687245.7 Rhagoletis zephyria
TTTTTTTTTTTTTGTTTGTTGTAATAGGTATATGTGTGTATAATGATATGAGATTTGTAATACATGTGCTTATAAATAGGTACAAAGTTTAATTTATAATGATATGAGATTTGTAATACATATGCTCATAAATAGGTACAAAGTTAGATTTTTTTTTTTTTTTGTGTGTGAATACAAGTATTAGCAAAAAAAACAGAAAAATTGGTTTGTGTTGGTTGATGGTAGTTTTAATCTATATATTCCATGACCTTGGTCCTCCCCTTTGACCGGACGATGGCGTGGTTTGCATCTGTCTGTGTGGCGAGCATGCGGTGCCCTTTCCACCTTTCCTTTCGCCATCGCTCTTTATTGTTTCTCGGTCGTTTTAGCCGCAGCTTTTTGAAAGGGTCGAACGTGTCANGGCGAGCATGCGGTGCCCTTTCCACTGAAACCGCCATCGCTCTTTATTGTTTCCCGGTCGTCTTAGCCGCAGCTTTTTGAATGGGTCGAACGTGTCCCTGTTGGTCGTTCCGTCGTTTGTTGTGGCCGGGTCCGCTTCGGATGATGTTTCGGTTACCCTTGGTTCGGGAGTGATCTCCCGGGCTGGGTTTGTGGTTGCCGCGGCGACCCATTTTTGAGGTCGATCGTAGAGATATATTTTGCCTCCTTCAACTGATCCAAGATTGCTCCAATCTGAGGTAACGGGTACGTCTGGTTCGCTGGCGGCATTGAGCTGGCGGTAATCGATACATATGCGCCTTGCTTTTTCCGAACTAAGACGATGGGGGAGCTGTATGCGCTTTTGGATGGTTCGATCCTTTCCCCCGCGAGGAGCTCGTCCACTTCGGCGTTTATCACCTGCTGCATGGCAGGGTTGCGTGGGTAATAGCGTTGTTTTAGTGGGCGATGATGCCGAAGTGTGATCTCGTGTTCGGCGGCGGTGCTGGGCCCGGTGATTTTGGAGAATCGCTCTCTGTGAGTTTCCAAAAAAATCGGCTAGTGTTTTATTTTGTTCCTCGTTCAAGTATGCCCCTTCAATTAGGCTGCATAGCGCGTGTGTAGTATCGAGTCTCGGCGGTGGGGCGGGAGCTAGTTGCTGGTTGTCTAGTGACACGACGGTGCCACGCTTTGCCAGGAAATCCATTCCCAATATCATTTTTTCAGCCAGATTGGGGATGACGGCCACCAGTGTGTTTGTTGCTTGGCCGTTGTGTTTAATTTGGACAGGATAGGAATGGGTGCTTGCGACGCACGTTTGGTCGGCTAGCTGCACGTTTCGTTTGTTAGGATGTGGCTGAATATTGCGCTGTTCCAATTGCTTGCGTAGATATCCGTTGATGTATGTTAAGGTAGCTCCAGTGTCGATAAGGGCTCGGATGTTCATGCCTTCGACCAGGACGTTCGCATAGAAGCGACCATCGGGGCCTTGCCAGCCTGGTTGAGACGT
>NW_016223487.1:0-1426 GCF_001687245.7 Rhagoletis zephyria
GGCATTTTACAATTTATGCGCAACAGCAGGCAATTGGCCAAATTACCTATGAGTTCAAGTTATTTATTATGTTTTCGGAATATTTGGCAGTACTTGCAGGTATCGGTGAGGGCACCCTTGTCCGCCGGGCTTTCGAATGCCCTGACGGACCATGGGTCCAGGAGCCTGCCTCTCTAAGTCTTAATGCTGCAATAGTGGCGGTTTCCCGAACTACTAAACCAAGCGCCATTGCGGTTTTCGCCATATTGGATTTCAAAAAACGCCACTCATCGTTTAAAAGTAAACATTTTTGTCGATTTTTATGTAACTACTTATTTATAAAAGTGATTTTTTCAATTCACGAGAACGCTTCATATACAATTTTTTGTTAGTTAAAAAAAAAAAAAAAAAAAAAAAAAAAAACATTCTCATTTTTTCCAATATTGATCAAAAAGTGAATGGCCAACGAAAATTTGACTTAAATTTGCATAAATGTGTCTAACCTCGAAACTTTAGCTACACAAATAAAAGTACACAAATAGTTTTAAGACCTTAAATGCTAAAGTTTACTATAAATAATGCACATATGTGTTTTCTCAAATATAAATGTATTTTCGTACGTACCACAAATCAGTCGCATTCTTTACCAACAATCTGATATCTGCAAGAAACACATCGAAGCATAAGTCACAAAAACCAATATATCATCATTATGCTCTACATGGCAAGCGCTGATTCATGCTAACACGCCCCCCCGCTCTTCAGTGTTTGACAGGTTGACAAGCGCGAGCATTAAATGCAATTTTCTATGTTCACTGAGCTTCTTCTATGTACTTCGGCTATCTCTATTCCCTTCCGTTGTCTTATATTTGCTGTCATTCCACTACTTGTTTAGTTTTATTTCTAGTTATTTTTTTGGTATCCTTCGAACGTGTGATGCTTTTGATTTATTCCTTGCACATATGTTCCCCTTTTTTGGTGGCTTTATATCACAGCTTTCTGCAATCTATGTATATTTTGCTGTTCTTCTTGCAGTTGTTGTCAAAGTTTTCTGTTCACTCGTTGTTGCAGTCGCTTTTGGCTCAGTTGTGATTGCACTCCATATATTCGTTCTTTTACATAGACGAACTGTGTTGTTGCTGATTTTGATGATATCATTTGGTATTGGTAATGTTTTTTTTTCAGCGAAACATGATTGTACTTTCACTTTTTGGTCCAAAAATTCTTTACTCTTTTTGTCAATCTTTTGACCTATCAGTATTTCGATATTTTGTTCTGATCAAATTACATCTACATTAGGGATGTTAATTTTTCAGTTTTTTACGATCCCGGGATTTTCGGGTTGTCGTTATCACAATTCCGGGATCCCGGTATTAGTCGCGGGATCTAGATATTCAGTATTTTTCAACAACTTAAATCGAAAAAATTGCTTCTATATTGTTTGAGA
>NW_016223488.1:0-1426 GCF_001687245.7 Rhagoletis zephyria
CGTAATATGTACAAAGATTACAAGCGGCTGTGAAGTACGCAACGTAGATGCATACATGTATATGGGCTGTTCCATACCAAAACGGACGGGTTCACACTTCGTGTGTTGGATTTGTTTCACATTTTTTAGGGTTGATGGACAAACATAAATAATAATAAAATTTGAAATTTGAGCTTGATTTATACATTTTTAAAAACTATACAGCACAAAAAAAAAAAATCGATTTAATAGTTTTCAAAAGAAACAGTTTTCTCGGGAACGGGATAAGGAAAAATTTGAAAAAAATCACACATACACGCATCAAAATTATGTATGAAAAGAAATATTTGTTTAATTGTTTTTTCTTGACAAATTTTTTACATACAAATTTTTTGATAAAAAAAATTAGTTTTGGAAAATATGCCATCTCAATAAAACTTGAAAAAAAAAATCACAGTGGTAGCTCTGAGTATTGCGCAATATTAACGTATAGTATTACGGGTTGCACTCTATAATACATGAGTACATTAAAAATTTACAAATTTGTTTTAATTTTTTTTTACTTTTTTCTCTGAGTATACAGTTTTGGAGCACATTAAATTTTGTGCAAGTTTTAAGCTACTGCAAAATTTCTTTGATTTTTAATATTTTATAAGCTGACGGCTTTTTTCACTTTTTTCTTATGGAAGAAAATACCTAAAACCGTTTTCAAAGAAAATTAAAAAAAAAAATAACGCCAGGTTTGTAATCGGTTAAAACTTGCACTTTATTATACTAGAATTTAATGGGCTACAAAACTTCGTACTCAAAAAAATTCTAAAAAAAGTAATAAAAAATTTGTAATATGCTCATTTTTCTCAACTTCGTTGTAAAAAAAATTCATAACTCAAATTATTGTGGAGTGCAACCCGTAATACTATACTTAAACATTGCGCAATACCCAGAGCTACTATTGTGATTTTTCAAAATTTTTTTTTGAGATTACCAAAAAAATTGCATGTAAAAAATTTTTAAAGAAAATAAATTTTTAAAATATTTATTTTCATAGTTTTGATGGGTGTATTATTTATTTTAAATTTTATTTTTTTCGAATTTTTTCCTCGAGATATTTGGAAAGTTATTGAATCGATTTGTTTTTGTTTATGTGCTGTAAAGTTTTTAAAAATGTATTAATCAAGCTCAAATTTCATATTTATTTATTATTTATGTTTGTCCATCAACCCTAAAAATTCTAAACAAATCAAACACATGAAGTCTGAACCCCGTCCATTTTGGTATGGAACACCCCATATACATATGTATATGTTACCATGGCAGCAGTGAGTAGCCTAGAAAATACTAAATTTTAATTGAAAACTTATATGCAGTTTTGTAACTTACGGTTGCTTTATTACTTTGTATGGCAATTTTATTACTTAAATGGCTAAATCTGTTGAAAACAATGAAA
>NW_016223489.1:0-1426 GCF_001687245.7 Rhagoletis zephyria
ATCTACTGCGCTGCAAGAGAGTGCAGCCAAAAGTAATTTAAGATTTCGACGAATAACGAAAGTGAATAACTAACAGAGAAGCGGGGCAGAAGAAATGGCGTGAATGCAATGTGAAGGAGATCTGAAAGTAGCGGGAAATGGACCGGGGACCGGGCGGCGGCAGGCAAGTGAAAAGTAATGTTTGTGACTTTTGGCGACGACTGTTGCTGTAATGGACAGGGGGATAAGTGTAGCATTGACAGATAAGCTGCACATATAAGCGTGCGGGTAAACGATTTTCTTTGGAGTATCAACACATACATATGTACAGGCGTCGGGGTAGGCATGCTGTTGCTGTTGCTGCTGCCACTCCCATTGCCGCTGTTCTCCTGCCGAACCACCAAGCGGCTGCTGTTGATGTCATTCTGTTGCCGCTGGCACTTTTTCTGGGTGTGTGTGTGTGTGTGAATTTTTTAACCCGTCAGCGCAGCCCACTTGCTGGCAATGCCACCTTCCTTGACGTGCTTTTGCTTCCTCCTTCTACTCTCCTGCTTCGTCTCTTCGGTGCAAATAGCACAACTATGTTCATGCACAATTCAGTACACGCTGCGTTTGCTGGTCATAAAGGGTCCTACCCGCGCCCTCTTCCATTCGTTGCATGCGCTGCTGGGTTGTGAGCGCGCGCATTGTTAATTGAATTTATTCGTACACTTTGGTTAATTAGTTTCAGTCAAGTGCATATCATGACTATAGTTTTGGGTCGTTTACAATTTGGTTTTTGTTTGATTTTTTTCTTCACTTCTTACTCAATTTTCAATTTCTTTTTAGCTGCTTCATTTTTCCCGCAAGCCTTTACTTCTTGGCATTTTTTGTTTGCCATTTTGCCGCTGCCTTTGTTTTTATTCAATTGTTCTCATTGGCTGCACTGGCTTTTTTCTTGTTCTTATTGCTGCTGCAACTGCACTTGCTATTTTCGTATGCAACAACAGCTGCAGCAAAGTTTGAAACAACAAAAAAAAAAAAGAAGAGGAAAAATCGCGCAAAGGTGTCACTCACCAGCCAGCCAGCCAGCCACAGCTAGTTTCTGTTTTTTGCCTGCTAGTCGTCATTATTGTCGCCGTTTGTCTAATTAAAAATGCATGACTCTTCTTCTTATGCGCTTTCCACTGCCCTACTCTGCTCTGCGCTGTTCTGCTACTTCGCCTCCTAGGCTTCAGCGTTGCTTGCAAAACTTGTTACAGACACGCCAGCCAATCAAAAAAAAATAATAATAAAATAAAATAATTATAATAAAGAAAAAAATCCAATTTCTATTGTTAAATAAAATATTTATTTTCAGTTAGATGCGCCAATAAGTACATTATAATGAGCACTGTATATCTGGGCCTTGGCAAAACTTCAACACGCCCCTCCGTGCCGCGGCTGCGCCACCACAGACACCGCCTTT
>NW_016223490.1:0-1426 GCF_001687245.7 Rhagoletis zephyria
GCTTTACATCATGATAGTACAGCCAATGATCACCTATGGGGCGGTAGCCGAGGTCAAGAACTACTCTAGCCACGGTGAGACAATCGCTCACCAAGCTACAACGACTGGCATGTGTTTGTATAGCAGGAGCGATGCGCACATGTCCGACAACAGCGCTGGAAGTAGTCCTTGAACTTGAGCCTCTTCATATAACCATAGAGCAGGCAGCCAAAAGAACTCTGCTTAACATTGCGNCTGCAGTAAAGCGACCTGGAGTGTCTCCGCTTTCGAAGCATTACTTCAGGGTTGCACTCTGCACTGGTACACGGATGGCTCGAAGACCCCAGAAGGAATAGGTACTGGAATTGTGGGACCCAGAGCAAGGATTTCTGTTCGTATGGGGAAATATCCGAGCATCTTTCAAACAGAAGTCTATGCTATCTGCCTATGTGCGGATACAATCATGGGTAGAGGGTATAGAAACGAGAGAATTATAATCCTTAGCGATAGCCAGGCAGCACTCAAGGCCCTCATATCCTATGAGGTCAAATCNATGGGCAGAGGGTATAGAAACGAGAGAATTATAATCCTTGGCGATAGCCAGACAGCACTCAAGGCCCTCATATCCTATGAGGCTTAACTCCCTGGGTAGACAAAATAACATCAAGTTAGCGTGGGTATCTGGTCACAGGGGAGTAGAGGGTAACGAGGCGGCTGACTGCCTCGCGGGAGAGGCGGCAACCACCACTCCAGTTGGCCCTGAGCCATTCATAGGAGTGGGTCCCAACACTCTAAAGGAGGAGCTTAGGAGAGAGAGGATCACTATGAGGGATCTAAACTGGCAAAGTTCGTCAGGAATGCGTCAGGCAAAGAGTTTACTGGGAGGCTATAACAGAAGGAGATTCCAAAGCTTAATTGACCTCCGAAAAGGGCAGCTTAGAATCATTACAGGTATCCTCACAGGACACTGCAGGCTGAGAGGACATCTACATAAGCTGGGGATATGGTCGAGTGACCTGTGTCGGTTTTGCGACACTACCAGCGAGACACCTCTTCACATCCTCACCGAATGTGATGCAATCTGCAGAAGACGTGAGAGAAGTTTAGGCTCAATGTGGCCACAGCTTAGGCACATTCACTCCCTATCTCCTAAGGTACTTAAATTTTCTCAGGGAATAAGGTTTAGAGGAGGTATTGTGAAGAGTGGAGGGCACAATAGACCAATAGGTCGCGGTGCAAACCTCATTTTATTATCTATCTATCTATCTATAGGGATGCCCAAGTCAGCACATATGTGTCGCGGGCGACTGCGCGTGTAAAGCTTTGCACAGCGGTGCTGGGCAAGCGCGGAAGCAAAAAGCTATCGGAAGGGGAAAACGAAGCCAACAGAANTAGTAGTCTCGATTTCGGTATCACGGCAATTTTTGTGTATAGCAACAATTGTCTA
>NW_016223491.1:0-1426 GCF_001687245.7 Rhagoletis zephyria
AAACACACAATGTAGATTTATACACATTACATAAATAGTACATACCCTGCGGGAAATGTATGTAAGTGAACGTGAAGTTGATTAGGAAGGAACAAAAGGTCACTATTATCTGTTTATTTTCTTTGAGGAAAGCTAACTATATTTCTATGGCGATGACCGCGAAATAGTCAAGGGTGGTTACCTCTGCATTAGATGTCAACTAACTTGTAACTAAGTTTTTTTTTAATTTTTATTTATTTACTTTATTTTCTTACAATACATATTTCTTTACATATTCTGCTTTAGGAAGTCCCATTTCCGACTCCGTCAGATATAACTTCAAAATGATAATATAAAATTTTGATTTTGTAACTAACTAAAAGTTATATATTCTATAGAAATCCCGCAACAAAGCTAACTACAAGTTGGTTATTTTTGATCAATTGATACTTTTTTCTGCAGGGTATTTAGTTATTAACTGCGTTGCAAAGGAGGCGAAGTCACGGATTAGCTTATGAACACATTTTATTCAATGGCCTGGAGAAATGAAGGCATCATGGAAAAACAAAGTTTGTGCTAGAATTGAAATTCTTGAAATCGCCGTGATTTTATCACGGTTTCGTAAATTGCTACAATTTTGAGTTGCTTTGCTTGTTCATCGTCTTAAATGGCGGAGGAAGCAATAAAATCTGAAGCGTTTCTTTTTTTATTTCTACAGGCTGCTTGGCCATTATTTTTACTTTTATTTATGCGCCATTCAAATTTTTTTCTTTTCATCGTAGATATGAGATTTGATTTTCGGCGTCAATGCCAAGAGATTTCGTACATTTATGCGAATACAGTATGTGTATGTACGTATGTATTTATATATCCTCCAAACGAAAACGTCTACAATTTCGACGACCTCGGCGCAAAACAAATTGGTTTGATTTAAATTTAAGCCTTTTAAGGGTTAATGGAATGTAAAGTCGATATATATGCGAGTGTGCGCACAGAGATAAAAAAGAAGCTTTATGATTAGTGAGCAGGCAGGCAGCTCAAAATCCACAAAGACATAAGCATCAAAGGCATCCGAAATAAAAAGAAAAAAAAAAAAAATATTCAAAAACGCGAATGAACTTCATTTCTNAGATTTCGTTGATTAGTTACCAAGATAGGTAGGTAGATGGTATTGATTCCACGCAGATTGGTTAAATGATGCTGCGTGAGCCTTCTTCATTGTTTTATAAGATTGTGTGAGAGCGCACATGCGCGATGAATTTAAATGAAAACAACTAAAAATCTGTCTAAGTTTTTGCGGACCCGAATGTTAAATACCCGGCGCATATTAAATATAGTTTTTTCACCTTTCATACCGAGTTTGGCAAAAATTTATCGAACGGTTACTGAGTCACACACATATACATATATGTGGTCATAAGTGGGCGGTGCCACGCCCATTTTCCAA
>NW_016223492.1:0-1426 GCF_001687245.7 Rhagoletis zephyria
TTACCCTACAGAGTGGTGGTAGGGTGGCCAAGTCTCAAAAAGAAATCAATAACCCTAGCATTTTACTCAAAATTTTACCAAAGGAGTTTATTGAAAAATAATTTGCGGGGTGCGACGCTTTGAGACTGCAGGAATTGCCCGGCTTTAGAAGCACTCAGGGTACACACACCGCAATTCTAAAGTATATTGACCTATCGTGCCCTGATTATTGTGTACCAAGGCTAAACTTAACAAAGAAATATAAAATATCTATTCCAAATAGAGATCTTTGGTCTAATGGGGGGCTTCTGATGAAAAGGGAACACTCCAACTCTGCGCTGATGGTTCAAAACTGTGGTGAAGTATTCTCATTTCACGTACTCAACCACTATAGCGTATTCAAGCTGAAGCTCTGCAATACTTGAGCACTTACGAACGGGAGAAGCCAAATGTGACAAAACATCTTCATCTATTCAGGCAGTCAGGTGGCACTCAAAGCACTTCACTCGGTCATCGCTGGATCGCTGAGTAGTTTGCTCTTAACTTGGTATAGATTCCAAAGCACTAGAGCATACCAAGCAACGAGAAGATGGACGAAGTTACCAGAAATGGCACATCTACTCCACTTTCGCATCCTTCAATGGGTTTAGGCATGCCACTGTAAGCGCCTCAAAAGGGAGTTGTCTCTAAAAAAAGCAACAGATTGATTGATTGATGGAGAAGTCTCTTCACTTGCAGACTCATGTAGTTATAATGGAACGAGAAACTGTCTATGGATCTCTTCATGACCTCTTCAGAAACAGCAAAATTAAAGAATGACCAGAAATCTTGCGTCATCTGCTATAGGAACGTCCCGCACTCTGTAAAAGACTTAACCGACATAGCTAAAACGAGAACACGGCAACTTCTAGGTTTGGCTGACTGCACTTGCTGGTTCGAGTAGCAGGGTTTTCACGATGGCCCAATAAATACGGGCCTAGATATGGTGGTGGGGTCCCTGGCAACTNCCTAACGTTTGCAGTATACGATTCCAGAAACCATAGTTCGTACCTTATTCTTCGTAGCACTCTGTCTTAACCTGTTTTTTGAAAACTTGTCTTTCCTCTTAAACGAAGGCTTAAAGCTTTCTTCTTATCTAAATCACCTCTGCTTTACAAAAAATTATGGGCTGAACAACCGATGGGATATTTGTAGGTATAAAAAAAATATCTACAGATCTGAGGAAAGTTGGGAAACTTCTTAAATTTTCATACCACAAAGGCAAAAATAGACACAATGCAGACCGACATGAAGAGAATTGCTTCGCATGAGACCCCACCACCTCTCTCGGTTAGTGCGGTATGAGTGCGTTCACCTTGAACAATCAATCAGTCAGTCTGTCTGCCAGTCAATCGCACTGCCGAGTTCTTGCAATCATTAAATAAATAAATCACATTTCTTGAAAGCT
>NW_016223493.1:0-1426 GCF_001687245.7 Rhagoletis zephyria
GCCAATTACAGTTTACTGCATAAATTTCAAAATTAGGTCCACAAACCATAATTGCATTAATTTAATGGTTTCCGTACCGGTTAACAAATTGGTACTCATTAACCTTAGGGGCGTCTATGTTTATCATTGTTCCATCAATGCACCCTGCGACTTGTGGAAATCCACCAATGTTGAAAAATTGTGTGGCAATATTTTGCGTAAATTCCGGCCAACAAATAGTTTCATCCATCAATTTGTTTATCACGGCATTTGCTACTCGATGGATTACCCTACATACCGTTGATTTGTGGACCCCATGCATTTGACCAATTCCATGATATTGGATGGACAGAAACGCTCCTGCTCTGAAAATATTCAACGCGGGCCGCGATGCTGGTAACAGAGAAAGAGGAAGGCCTCCTCTGCGTTGGAAAGACCAGGTGGAGGACTTGGCTTCACTTGGCAATTTCAATTTGCGTCAGTTAGCACAGAAGAGAAATGACTGGCGTGCTGTTTGGGACTCGGCCAAAATCGCTTAGGCGGTTACAGCGCCAATTAAGAAGAAGAAGAAGATCGTAAAGATAGTGCACCTCTTCTTATGCTGTTTGTTTTTGTCTAACTTCGTTGTCTGTTATTGTTGTCTTAAAGTTGCTTACTTTATTTTCCACTATGAACGTAAACAACAGCGAATCGACTAGCATCGATGACTGTAGTCTTGCTATGTTTAATGTGTTATGCCGACGCCAGAGCCGATTTAATATAGTGCTCTTTAAAGCGCGGCCTAAATCCTGAAAAAATGGATGTGGTTAGAAATACTTTTGAATTTTCATCCGTAGACATAATCTGCGTTTCTGAGACCTGGGCCCTAATGCACCAACGACTTATCACTTATCACTTTACAACTTTTGGATAAGCCTTTTTTTTGAAAAGTAAAGTTGATAAGTGTTGCACTTTTTACTTATCAAAAAAAACTTATCAACTTATCAAAAATTGAGTAACTGACAAGCATTTTGGATAAGTCGATTTTATAACCATTGCACAGCCAATTTCTTTTGCTTTTAAAAAAGAGAACTTTTCCAATAATGGGCNTTTAAAAAAGAGAACTTTTCCAATAATGTGCTTAGCTAAAATGATTACCGTTTCTCAGTGGAAAACGAAGGCTTAGCATGCCCATGTGCGATTTGATAAACATTTTCAATTTCTCTTTTTTTCTTACCATGTCGCGCGCACAAAGCAAAGCCAATAAATTGGCTGTGTTAAAAATTATTAAGGAAAAAAAAGTAAGTAATTCTTGTCTATCATATGAATGTTTATTTGAATAACGATATTTTTCTACATTTTAGGATTATTTATTTGGGTCTTTCCAAAATAATGCAGTAACAAAAACACAAAAACAGAATGCTTGGACTGAAGTTCTGAAGAGGGCTCAATCCCTCGGCTTAGCTAC
>NW_016223495.1:0-1426 GCF_001687245.7 Rhagoletis zephyria
AATGAGTTTTAGAAAATGAGAAAAACTAATTAGCGCAAGGATGACTGGTCAGCATCAGCAGCACGAGGCAATTACCAATTTCAAAAAGTGTGCTTCACTACTTTTCCCCATCCAAAACACACTTTTTGGCGCTTTATTAAAAATCGGAAGCAATTAATCTGAAAACAAAGTCCCCCCCCCCTGCACCTTGACTTCTCTTGGCACACACACACCTTAGTGACCACGGTCAGCAGCAGTGGTGGTCGGCCCCAGCCGGACCTAGTCAACGGTGGTGGCACTAGTGGTGGCCAATTTATCACCCACTACACATTTTCCCTCTCACCTTTTTCTTTCCTCTCTGTATCTTTTCTTTTAGTCGCGTGCTGCAGCAAACGATGAAAGCACTTTACAAAAAAAAGTCTTTAGCACACAGCAGCAGCAGCAGCAGCAGCGCTAAACACAGACATCACACTTGATAGACTAATTTAAAAACTCTCCTTTGAACAACAGCTATAAAACAGAAGAAGAGGAAGAAAAAGAAAGAAAGAAAACGACCTTAAGTGTGACCACTGGCGAACAAACGGAGGGACATTGGGCTCACTGACTAGCTGACCCTTCACTGAAAAAAAACTGGGAGAGGTCGTGTTAGGGAGAAGAAAAAAAAGAAGGAGAAGGAGAAAACGCGAGCGACACTGACCACCGCGGAACACTGTCCATTGACACGACTGTCCACTGCTGCTGCTGCTGATCACTTCCTCTTTGGGCCATTGTCCGCTGACAGAGAGAGACAAACAGTGAGTGACCCTAAACTTAAAAAACGTAAAATGTCAGTTTACCACTACTGCTGCCTGTTGACCAGTGGTCAGCACGGCAAAAAATGCAGACTGCCTGACTGACCGCGCTTAGGTCATCACTGTCCGTTTGGACCGTTAGCAGCAGCAGCAGCAGCAGCAGCGGGCACAAACACCGAAATGAATGGACAATGGACAATGAAACAGCTAGCATTACCATCACCATCACCATCACTGCCCCATCATCCTCGTTTTTTTGCTTCCGCACTAGTTAGCCACTGGTGGCCCTAGCTGGGCAGGCAAAAGGGTCAAGTGGCTCCGGAAGTGAGCAACGGGGTTGCAGCCGCGGCAGCAGCAGCAATGAAAAAGAGACAATAAGACAGTCTGCTATTATTATTCAGCCAACAAGCGGCCAGGGGTCAATGGCAATGGTCGGAATTGAATTATGAGACTAAAGGAGAACGAAAGAAAGCAAAGAGTGAAGGTCGATATGCATCTCAAATAAAGGGCTGCATTTTCATTTTTTTTGCTGCTGCCACAGACATTTTGATCAACCACTGAAAAGCTGCTTTTACATTTTAGGCGCCCTTTCCTCGCCTCATCCGCTACTAAATACTAATAACTCAATTACCAGAGAGCAGTTTGCAGCTATTTTG
>NW_016223496.1:0-1426 GCF_001687245.7 Rhagoletis zephyria
CACATAGTGAATCGTCGATGATGGCTAAGGCGAACATATGTCGTCCCCATTGATTGTGTCTTATCAGGACTCAAAGCTCACTCCTTATATATCTGAGAAGAAATTTCGCTACCGCCCTGTCGGACCTTTTCAGAAAGCACTTGTTTTCTTTGCAGGGGTCAGTATTGCACCAACGGCTCTGAGGACCTTTGTTTATTCCAATACTTGGTGCCTGTTCCCGCCATGCTTGGCCTTAAGATTGGATACTCCAAACAACCGCAGTGCGCCAATTCATCAGCCAGTTGATTGCACGTTCCTGAAGTATTTTTGAAAATGTGCGAACGGTTTCGAAAGCACTTTGCTGTCACTGCAGGCACTAATTTTACGGATAAGCCACCGTTTGCGAATTATCCTGTCTATTTCTTTCAGTACTGCAAAGAATTCCAATTGATAGACCGTTTTCTGTTATGTACTCAAAGCAGTAAAGCATCTGAGGTTACTGTCCAAATGCCATCCAGTTGCATTTTCAGTCTTGGAGCCGTCGGTATAAAAAGTTTTTACCGAACTCCCCAAGACATTGTCTGGCTGTCTCCATTGTATCCTTGTAGGAGACATACTTTCTTCCAAAAGAGACTCCGGGTATCAGTTTGCCAATAATTGCCAAAACAAAGCGTACTACTCTGACAACCTTCTAAACAACTTTCTGCGCCAGGACCTCCGATCATCATGCCACAATCCAAAATAATGCTGTCAAAAACTTATATTCCGATTTACTTTCAGCTCAACGTGAGTTTTCTATGTCAGCTTCGTGTATAGAGTTATGAAAGGGTTGTGATATCTGGTTGCTTGATCACGGTTGATCCTACCGGGAGGAAAAACACTAGGTATATAGAATAATGTTTTTTGGTTTTGCTCGTCAGAGTTTCCAGTTTTTCGAAACCAAGCAAGATTCTTGTGGCAATTGTTGAAACACTATGAATGTCAAAAACGATACTGAGCGGAAGCTCTAATTTTGAAGCCGTAGTGATTTAGTCTAACCATATGAAATCGGACTAGACAAAGTCATTTAAAGCCACCCTCTAGAGCTGAAAGTTGTGTGTGTAAGTCAGAGTGGGAGTGGTCCGAAGTACCTTACTGATACAAAAAGGCCAGATAACTATGTATGTTATCGTTAAGCCAGAAAATGGCTTACAGACAGAGTTCCCTTCTCTTCTTTGGACTTGAAAACCCCATAAAGTCCCGTAAATACCGAAAAGCTCCGAAAAAATCTCTAGAGGTCCCAAGGTCTCGGAACATTATTGGAAAAATCTGGAGTAAAATGAGTAAAGAATCAACAAATTCGGAAAGATTCCGAAAAGACCCATAATACCTAGTTGCATAATTCCCGAAAATGTCGCGAGAAATTCGAAAGGTTCTGCAAAATCTGGAAAATTTCAAAAAACAAAGA
>NW_016223497.1:0-1426 GCF_001687245.7 Rhagoletis zephyria
AAACCAGTAAAAGTTTTCTAAAACTTTAGATAGTTGGGCGCACGAGTACACACCTATTGACTTTTCAACCCNATTTCCCCTACTTTGCAAGTTTTTTGGGTACGAGAACGCAAAACCAGTAAAAGTTTTCTAAAACTTTAGATAGTTGGGCGCACGAGTACACACCTATTGACTTTTCAACCCGACAGCTGGTTACTTTGACAGTGTTCCAAGCCACCATTCGGCCAAGCAAGTTTTCAAAGTAAATCAAAGCAAATAAAGTCAGCAAGGCGCGCAAAGCAAGCCTGCATTGGGCAAGCGCCTTTAGTCTGTAAGATTTTGTAAATCATAGACTCGAAATAAATAAATAAAATTAGTACTGGATTTACTGGATAGTGCGTACGCGAACAGGGCTATTAACCGATCTGGGCAGGGTAGTTTTGGCCGCTACAACAACAATGTAACCCTCATATCTTCATATCTTCTTTTGAACATCACCTTAATAGATATTCTACCTGAATCCGCAACATGGTGGAATAATACAAGGTGTTGGATATTGACAGCGTTCTCGCTCTAATCCGCCATCTTAACTCCCTTAGAAAAATCGATGTTTCCCTCTTGAAAAAACTACATTTTACCGCTTTAAAAAAAGTACTAAACTACCTCATTCCCTATTCTAAAACTGATTTGCAATCACTGAACAATTATTTGACATTTACTTTATTCTTATTCGTTGACAACGGAAAATTAAATAACAAATTTTAAACTTTAATTCGACAAAAAACGTGGGCTTTGTGTATTCTCCAAAGGATTTACAGCGAGATGGGCGCTGTTTTCAGGCACTCACTGACGGAAGCTTGAATTTCTGCTGCGTGAGACAAAATACGCCTATAATAATTTACAATACCGAGGAAGCGGCGCGAGTCAACAACTGTTTGAGGCTTTGGATAACTTTTTCCTCAGGAAGCTGGTAACAATGCTGGCTCACAGAATAGCCTAAATAGACTACTTCACTTCCACCGAAATGGAATTTTTTTATGTTGATTTTTAAGCGAAAGTCTCCTGCAGTGGATGGGACTTGTCCATTGATTGCTCAAAGGTGTTATGACACCATGATGCAGCAACAGATTAAAATCTTCTTTTGCGGCGTTTAACTTCTCACCAGTGAGTTTGCGTGGGCGCTCGTAGACTGGGGGACCATTGGTGACAATGTGGTGTACGGTTGTTTCACTATCGACATTTGGTGCAGCATCACGTAGTNACCAGTGAGTTTGCGTGGGCGCTCGTGGACTGGGGGACCATTGGTGACAATGTGGTGTACGGTTGTTTCACTATCGACATTTGGTGCAGCATCACGTAGTGTGATCTCTATGTAATCCTTCAACAGGTTAAGTTCTGAACACATTGGCCCGTAGTCATAGTCAAAATAAAGTCGACTTTAAAGTTA
>NW_016223498.1:0-1426 GCF_001687245.7 Rhagoletis zephyria
CCGGTTTTCGAACTAACAAAGATTTATGTTCAAGATTTTAATTACCAAATATAAAAAGTGAAAAAATCTTTTTTTTTAATATCAAAAATGTATAGATAGTTTTTAAATAAAAACAGATAGCTATATTTTTTACATTAACAAAAAAAATATGTCCATATTTTTAATTTTCAAAAATTTATGTACAGTTTGTTAATTAACAAAAATAAGTTACCAAAAAGTCATGTCCAATTTTAAATAAAAAAATGTATTACCGGTTTTTAAATTACCAAACATTTGTGAACAGTTAACAGCCAAATTTTTTCCCCCAGTTTTAAATTATCAAAAATGTTTGCCTAGTTTTTAAATATTCAAAAAATTATGTACAGTTTTGACATTACCAAAACGTAAGCCCGATTTTTAAATTTCCAAAAATTTATGTCAAGTTTTTTAATTAACAAAAGTAAACCTCCAAAAAGTCATGTCAGTTTTAAAAGACAAAAAATTTATATCAAGTTTCTAAATAAAAAAGAAATGTGTATCCTATATTGCTTGTCAAACCTTAATTAATATTAAAATTAAAAATATTTTACGAGTATCTCCATTATTCACGGTATGGAATTATATCNAGTAATGCTATCGGATACAAACACCATAAATGGTGGGAGGCGTACATACATATGTACATATTTAAACAAGCGTATCAGCTGAGATCACTAAGCGGTAACTGGAAAAATTGAGGGGATATAAATTTGTTTATGTTTTGCGTTAATCTGGCGAAAAGTTTGGCAACAGGTAAAATGCGGAAAAGTGTGGGGCGAGCGTCAAGGTCGTTATGAGTTGATATTCCGTTGCAGCTGCATAGATATACATATATTTATGTACGGGTATTTGTGAGTAAATTTTATGTTGGCTTCTGTATTGGATTTCGGGTATGCGGTAAGCTCCAGTTATTTTATGGCTTAACTGCTTTTTCGTAGTGGATTTGCATTTCATTAAGAATTTCGCAAAACCAGCACCTATAACAGCAAAAACATGGAGTATATATTGACACAATTTGTCTAGATTTAGCAACTAGTCAGGTGTTGCATGCGCTTTAAGCGCAACTATAAATTTGTGCGAACATTTATTTGTATGTTTTTGTATGTTTGTGTATGTACATATGTAAATATGTGGTTATGTACTCGCGGGGATAATATTTCGCCTGCATACAATTTTGATGCCTCACAAAATCCTCATAAAATCCTTAAATCCGCTCACAACCTAACTTGCCACAATTTGTGGCATGCACACACCCCCACTCAAATGCTGACAAAGCATCATTTATATTGCAAGTGTGCTCTCGCTGCGCACAAAAGCAGCGCTTGAGAGTGCAACTATGTTCGCAAAAACAATGCAAACGAGAACAATAAAATAGCAGCGGAAACAACAACAGCGAGGCAACAACTCA
>NW_016223499.1:0-1426 GCF_001687245.7 Rhagoletis zephyria
GTGGCCATTCGGTTAATTGGCAGTCTCCTTTTGAAACAGAGTAAACAGAAACAAATTTTTGAAAACAAAAAAACCTCAGTTGAAGTAAAGTTGTGTTTTGAAAAAAACTGTCAGATGCCAGTAGAAAGCAAAGACAACCATCAATCGGCCGATGCTACTTACAAGAGCATCTTGGTTGTCAAAGACAAACAGGACACAAACAGTGCCAACCAAAAAACCACCCCACTGGTGGCATTCTCTAACTGTCTGCTAATTAATGGCACTGTCAATTAATTACACTTCACTACAGTTCAGTTTTCTTCCTTGGCGTTCCAGGCGCGTGCCCTACAACTGCTGCTGCTGCTGCTACGCGGTTACCGGCGCACAAAATGAATGGACAGTCAAGTACGTGAGCTGCTTTGCTGATGAATGATGGTAGTGGTGGTGGTCCTAGCCACTGATGTACCAGTGAACCAGTAATGTAGCCCTGTTTTGTAATGGATAAACCGTAGTCTGCTTTGATGGCGCAATAATTAGCCAAACATAAAGGAGAAGATCTGCTAGGTGCACTACCTCTTCTTCTTCCTCCTCTGTGTGATTTCCACTTTAGAGCTAACTAGAGACAAAGTACAGAGGAGCAGTGCACAGCGATTTGCACCACAAACGGTAAAACAGACAGTGATCGCTGTACAGCAGCAGCAGGTGTACGACAACAGAAGAAGTGAACAAAGGCAGTTAGACGGATAGACATGCGTTTTAATCATGTTTAACACATCGACGATTAGCGGCATTGGTGAGCTCTGGTGGTGACTCTCTTTCACTCGGTGTCATTATTACGGCAGCGGGCAGTGTGCATATGAATGAGTTGTCCTTTGCCTTCTAATAACCACTGCTGCTGCTGCTAATGGTGGACTGATGCGAGTGATGGCAAACTCGATTGACAGTGGCACTCAGCCAGCTAGCTAGTCATTCAGTGAACTGCTTCACAATTTGGAGCACCACTTGGCAATGAGTGCCCGCGCGCTTGCACAGCAATGCGGTCACCCTTCCTCAACTACCACCACCACCACCACCTAACAAGCTAACTGTACTTCTTGTCACCGGTCACTGCTGCTGCTCTAGTCTGACTACTATATCACCTTCTTTCTCAGAGGTGATACCTCTGCTCTCGTTGTGAGAGATGTAAAAATACTGCTGTTGCCTCAACCAGCCACTTGATTGATGGTCCTTCTGGCGGCAGGATTGATGTATGAGTGTGAGTGAGTGAGGGAGACAGGGAGCACAGCAGCAGAAGTCACTGGCTCAGTCAAATTGACATCATTAGCATGCCTGTCTGCCAGTGAGCCCACAAGTCAGTCAGTCAGCCTGATTGTTATTGTTATTGTAATGCTCGCCTGAGAAAGTCATTGTAATCGACCGCGCTAACACTGAACTTCTTCTTCTTCTT
>NW_016223501.1:0-1426 GCF_001687245.7 Rhagoletis zephyria
GGTAGCGCCACCGCGTCATGCCGACGCCAAATGTATGTATTTCGTCTTTAAAATATACCATACATGTGTACATATCTGTTTTCAATATAAATAATTCCACTTCTTTGCTTGCAGCTTCTATTGTGGTAGAAAAAGCGGCATTTCGTGGCCCCACCAAACAGGAATTGATTGAATTTCGAAAAGTAATCGAAGCAGGCGATTGTGAACGCGTTAAAAATATGATTTGGGATAATCCACGATATTTGGTGAGCGCTGGCGACACACCCACCACACTTAAAGAGGGATATCGCTATAATGCCATGCACATATGTGCTATTTCCAAGAAGCCCCGCATAGCTGAACTCATTTTGAAGACAGTAAGCGATTCAAAATTTGTTGATTTGCTTACGGGAAAGAAAAACGACGAGAAAATGTGCAAGGAATTGTGTGTGAATTTATTGGACTATTATCTAAATATACCAGAGAAGGGACGTAGCGAAACACCATTACATTTGGCTACAAAGAACGGCGCTGCTGAGATGGTAGAGGTTTTGACATCATTTCCGGAATGTAAAATGACGCGTAACTCAGAGGGACTATATCCGAAAGATGTATGTACAGATAGTAACTCTTNAGTTTCAAATCCTCCACCCGAATTGGCAAAAAAGATTGAGGCTCTATTAGAAGAGCGTTTTTACGTGCCTGTTTTGCGTTCTACGGATAATGTTATGCCGCCAAAAGTTGGACAGCCATTTTCTTCCAGCAATCCCCCGGTAAGGAGATTAATTATTGTGTAAACATTTATATGGACACCAGAATATTTATATCAAACAAGTAATTTTTAAGCAAAAAACAAAACCGACTTCAATTCTCATTGAAAAATTTAAGATTATCGTTAATCTCTTTATGATGCAGTGAACCAAATTAGGATGAGACCCCTGTGAGGTAACACCTTTCCTTTAAAAAAAGAATTATAGAAATCGGTTAACGTGGTCCAAAGTTGTGCGGTAAAATACATAAAAAAATAAAAATGAAACAAAATTTTCTACGAAGCGATAACATTCTCCTTTTTGTGAAGTCGGTTAAAAAGTTTAATTTTATCATTTTTAAATATTAGAATATGCGAACTCTGATTTTACGGAAGAAACGGATATTTCAAATTTTTATTTTTAGAATCTCAACTTTGATCCACTAAGTGCTGAAGTAAAAATCGAAGCTTTAGCTGGCCCCATGAACAAGGAGCAAGCCACTGTAAGTTTTTCATATTTTTCCTTTCACTTACTACGATTTAAGGCGTATTCATCGTTCTAGTTCTGAACCTTTTCTCCCATGTGGTTGTTGTAATATTTGTCTCTCTGTGAAAGAAACGCAACAACAACCACATGGAAGAAAAGCTCCGAACTAAATGCGCATTCATCGTTATATTTAGTTCTGAACTAAATTTGAA
>NW_016223502.1:0-1426 GCF_001687245.7 Rhagoletis zephyria
GGAAATATGTTCATATCTTGCTAGCCCAAACACATAGCGCGTGATCTGGATATAATACATTTTTTCATACGAAAAGTTATGGGGAGATACTGTGAACATACTGTTGTGATAAGCATATGGAATTACAGCAAGTTGCATTTTCATACATCTTTCCATAAAAAGTTTAACAGATGCAGAGATACCAAGGAGGTTTTTTCCCATTTTGATGCCTTTTTAATATAAAAACCCACCGAAAAGGAGGAAAGNAAATTCTTTGTACTAGAACTTTTTAAATTGAAGCCACTCACGTTTAGTGGACAATAAAAATACGAAGAACTATGATAACAAACTTACAACAAGACATTACAGAACATTTTAATGAGCTTTATATCACGTTTAAGTAAAAATAAGCCTATATTTTTCAAGCTGGCAAAGAAATAAAAATTTGTATTTATTGTTGTTTACACAAAGACTTGCAAATATACATATAAGTCAAAATTATAGAAGGCATGTATACTTCTCCCTTTCATTTTTTCATACAGTTTATGCTTCGTTCTGGTTTTTACAAAATGCAGGTATACCGCACTTATTTCGGTACAATATGATCGTAATGTATTTTCAATTCGAAATCAAAGAAAAACATCCCACGAAAATGTGCGATTTTAGAACCATTAATGAATATTTGCAAACTACTGCAAATAATAGAGTGCCATATCTTACAAGGTTCAGAGAATTAACGAAACAAACAAGCATTTTATGGCTTCATGTTTCCTTCAAACCGCATTGTTATTTTTTCTAACTTTTCCTTTTGTTTAGCGCTGTAACCTATTAAGTTATATCTTTTAATTTATACATGTGAACTATTTTCAATGACCATTTTTTCATTTGCTCCAGAATTTTGGGTACATTTTCTTATAGTACCTCTCATTCTTTTTTATATTACATATATACACTCCGAAGTTCGGGATAGTATTTTGAATATACCAGCAATATAAGTAAAAGTAGTGGCGGCTGCTGTAGAGCACTGAGTTCAAGCCCAGTTTTTTCTAATAGTGGTTGGCCCTCTGCTGGTAATAGTAAACCTCCGAGTGTATTCTGTCATGGAAACAACTTCTCATTAAAATACAATTGCCGTTCGGAGTCGGCGTAAAACTGTCCTTTACTTTGTGTGACAAAATCACGCGCCAAAATCAAGCGCCAATATGTATATCGTCGTTTAAAGTACAAAAGCGCGTATCGTGGTTCTGCAAAACCTCGGAACTGAAATTCGTGCCAAAAAAGATATTTGGTCACCGGAAGCTCCTGACATCAAGCCCTTAGCCATATCGATACTTAGACATAAGGAGAGAATATTATTAAGTTTAAAAGAGAGAACCCTTTTTATTGAGGACAAGTTTCACTCCCTCCTATAAAATTTAGGCAACCTCACATACAAGGTTTTGCATTT
>NW_016223503.1:0-1426 GCF_001687245.7 Rhagoletis zephyria
TTTAATTAAGTGCTGAATTAATGTGATGATAAGATACAGACATATGTACGTATGTATGAACACAGTTATCTACATACATAAGCATTGAAGCAATAACAAAAAAAGAACACAAAAGAAGAGGAAAATGAACTATCAGCGAATGTACTGCGAAAAATTCTGTAATCAGCAATACAACATAAAATTAATCGACTGTCACAGTGAGTGAGTACTTAATTTTCTCTAATAAATGTTCACCCTAATATTACATTAAGTGTGAATATAAAAGCGTTTTTTTTTTTGGCTAAATTTTTGAGCTTTTAGTGTCTGTGAATTTCCGCAGACGTCAGTACTCGTGCGATATGTATGTATTGTATTTAGTTAAGCACACGTGCATGACCGCGCCAATGGTAATGGAAAGCAACAAGCGACATGAAAAACGATACATAAATACATTATCTACGCTGTTGACAATAGTGAAAATTCTTGAAAAAAGAAGGCAAAAATAAGACGTGAAAAATGAGCTGAGTAGCAATTAAAGGAAAGAAATATGCTACGTATGTATGTATGTAACTGTCACTTTTTGTCTACGCTTAGCTCAGCATGTCGGCCGATTTTGTAAATATTTACTTGTTTTTCCGTCTACGGAAAAGGGAAATGCTGGCTTATGCAGA
The DNA here is from genome assembly GCF_001687245.7 of Rhagoletis zephyria. Classification (NCBI taxonomy): domain Eukaryota; kingdom Metazoa; phylum Arthropoda; class Insecta; order Diptera; family Tephritidae; genus Rhagoletis; species Rhagoletis zephyria. The sequence goes on from NW_016223503.1 coordinate 651, forward strand.
AAACAAAAGTGTGGAATTATTGAGTTATGTGCATACATATGTCTGTATTTGCAAGAAGACTAGTGTACGCAATGCCTGAATGGCGTTGATAAAACATTTTCAGACTTACCCAAGAAGAAACGGAAAACTTTTATTTTTTTTTGGCAATTTACCTTAAACATGGAGTATTACTACAAAAATCTTATCGCTAGCCATTATTAAAAATTCATAAGAAGAATTTATTTTTAATTAATTTTTTTATTAAAAAAAAATNAAAAAAAAAAAAAAAAAATTTATAACATTTTTCTACCAAACGAAATGATGTAAAGGCAGAAATTTTGAAATGCGAATTTATTTTTCTTTACAATTTTTTGTTGAAATAATAAAAAAAATCGTTTTTCAAAATTTTTCTACTAAACGAAATGGTGTAGGTGAGAGCAAATACTTATCTTGTAGATTGTGTTTTTTGCTATGGATTTCAAAAAAAAACTAAATTTTTTATTGCACCATTTTGAAAGTTTTATAAGAAAAATACGCACACAAAAAATATGTATGCAGATATCTGTTTTCAAAAAAAAACATTTTTAATGATTTTTTTATATTTTGCTTTATTAAGCGTCAAAAAAGCTCTTAAAAAAATTGCGAGTAATTTTTAAATACTTTTCAAAAAAATGAACTTTTAAACTGTTTTATTATTATTATTATTTTTGCTTAATTTGAATATGTTAAAAGAGAATTTCATTTTATTAAAAAAAAAAATGAAAAAAAGTCAGAATGCAAATATTGTCTGTGAAATA
>NW_016223504.1:0-1426 GCF_001687245.7 Rhagoletis zephyria
AAACTGTTTACTGGTGAAAAAAGGAGCGAGCACAGTCATCTGAAAGTAGCTAGGATTGTACCATCTAAATTTGAACGTATATTTGGTACAAGCAGGTGGTGTACAATAAAACCATTAGATCTAAAACCATAAGGCTTTATTTCCTTTTGCGATTGGAAATAAAACCAAAATTTTTATATGGCCTTAATTCCAACTTCTTCCTGTTCTTATTTAGCTCAGTAATCGCATAAGCAAAGTAAACCAAGGAAGTTACTAAAAGTCGCATTGATGTTTAATCATTTTATCCCCCTAATGCTGTTGTCCATTTTCTCCGACGGCGAACAACGTTGCGTATACGTAACCATTATATATAGACCTATTCAACTAAAAAATTTTTAACCCAATAACGAGAAAATTTTCACAGCTATAAACTTGCAATTAAGTGAACATTGCTAAGAGTAAAATCGGCTGTAGAAAAGCGGAATTGCTTGCGTGCCATCGGCGCGGCCACATTTACGAACGGAATACGGAAATTGAATAAATGAATTTTCGAAGTAAAATAATTTGTATTCGCATGAAATTCAATGCCCAATGGCAAGCGCACGCGAAAGAGTAATTGAATACAAGTAAACGAAACTGATTACAAATGAAACTCAATTTAAGTGAATGTAGTGATATATTGCCTGCAGTTAAACCTTTAAAGCGACCAGATTCCACGGTTCGCCCTCAAGGGACAGTGATTGGCAAAGGAATGAAAGGTATAAGAGGCAGGTTCCACTAATGCAACATGGTAAATTGTCTTTAAACTCTTTTGAGTCTAAATTGTTTTGTTTATTTTATATACAGTCACAAAGATTACAACAACCTGCTGAGCGGCTGGAGGTGTTTACTACTACTTCATACGCTTTGAGTTCAATCCATGGCCGCAGCAGCATTTTATTTAGAAAAGTTTATTTCGCCTCTCGGCAGGCAATGATAAACCTCGGAGTTTATTTAGCCATTAAAAAGCTTCTCATAAAGTTAATTTGCCGTTCGGTAGTGGCGAAAAACTTGGCTTGGAAAATACTACTGAGACCAAAAACAGAATGTATTTATGTATTATATATGACGCTACATTACGCAAAACACTAACAGCCGCACTCGAGCCNCGATTTGAAAAAATTCCCTATCAGAGTCAGTTAATGATTCGTTACCAGCATTTAATGAACATTAAAGTTAAGTAAACGAAAACTTTTACTTAACTTTTTAACGAATGATTTTGAAATTTTTTGTTTGTTTTCAATAAATTTCAATTTCGATAACGGTGCTGTAACAGTGGCATTGGCCTAGTGAGCAGAGCACTTTCGTACCATTCAAGAGATCCGAGTTCAATTCTCGGCAACGAATTATTTTTAATAAAATTTTTTTTTAAGTTTTATCGCTTAAAAAATTCATATTTTTTATTTTA
>NW_016223505.1:0-1426 GCF_001687245.7 Rhagoletis zephyria
GTAATGTTGTAATGCACAACGTACTGGATTGGATTGGATTGGGCGCAAATTGATTATTAAAAGCACATAACTCAATTAGGCTCGCACTTAGGGCTGCTGCTGGTGCTGCAAAGTGCTCGGTTAATTGTTCGGCAGTTTCACGGGCAATGGAGCACAAAAAAAGGAAGCAAGCATTGCAAGCCTAGACAAACCTCCTCTGGCACTCCTACAACTGCTAATAAATAACAACTGCTGCTGCTGCTGCAAAAACATTTCATCAGCTTGCCAATAACATAATGCTGGCAGTTATCGGATGGTAAAGTGTGCAAGTGCAGTGAAAAGCAGAACTTGAACCTGAGGCTGAACAGTGCAAGCAGTTTGAGCAGTTTGAGCAGTGGCGGCGGCAAAATCGGTGGCAAAGGCCATTTTTACCTTCTTCTTCTTCTTCACACTCACTCTCTTATTCTATTTGATTAATCAAACATTTGTTTTTTACATTTTTGCTGCCTCGAACAACTTTGGTAGACAGAGAGAGAGAGAGAGAGAGAGAGAGAGAGAGACACAAAGTTTCTGCTGTTCAGCAATAGCAGCAGAAACATCTCGTGTAATGCAATTTCGAGAGCATTTCAGAGCTCGCGAGAGAGCTATTATATAGGCATCTTTTCGGTAGAAGTTGAAGCTGAAACTGCTGAAGACGTGAGCTGAATTTTTTGCTAAGGTGGAGCAGCCCCGACGATGCTGCTGCTGCTGCTGCAGAAAAAACTGACAAAAGTTTTGCTAGTTTTTGCTTTTTCAGAAACAGCACTGGTAATCGAGTTTGCTGAGTTTCCAACAACTAAAGCTAAAACTACTGTACCAAACTTTTGCTAAGGCGTCCTGCAAAAAAAGTTGTGCCCCTGGCGTCTTCATTTATTCCCACTTTCTGTTCGTCTGCCTGTCTGGTTGTCCTTTTCCTTTTTATTCCCTCTCTCCCTTTCTTTTGGCCATTGTTTGCCCACATCGGTGCACACAAGTGCACACTGCCATAAATGAAACTGTGTTTTGGTGGTGGTGGTGGTCATCAACAACAACTTCACATCATCATCAACAACCGAGAAGAATGAAAAGCCGTGATGGACTTTACTTCTACTTCTTTGGCTACCTGGTGGACACAGGACAAACAGAGACAATGCTTGCTTGCTTGCAGTGCATTGCCTGATTGAGTGCAGGCACGAACGGAGTGTACTGCACTGAAATTGGTGAAATTGGTGCTGTGCACACTGTTCGGTGCACTTTGGGCACACGCACAATTGTCACAGACATTGTCACAGGCCGGCTCAATTTCAGTTCAAATGAGAAAAAAGAAGGAGAGAGAGAATACAAAAGCCTGCAATCAGATTTATTTATTTACCGTCTCCTATTTGTCCTGTGCTGATGCACCAACTAAAGCTTTACAGAAGCTCAGATA
>NW_016223506.1:0-1426 GCF_001687245.7 Rhagoletis zephyria
AGGACTGCACGCACTGCATCGGCTGCAAGACCGAGTTCACCGAGAAGCTGCCCATCCACCACTGTCGCGCCTGTGGCCAGGGCGTCTGCGACGGCTGCTCGCAGCAGCGCAAGTGCGTCCCCAGTCGAGGCTGGGAGACGCCGGTGCGCGTCTGCGAGGAGTGCGCCAGCAAGAAGACGGTCACCCTCTAAAGGGTGGGGTGAAAAGGGTGCGGTGAACGGGAGGGAGGGAAGGAAACAAAACCTGTTAAAAACAAAGAAAGACAACCCAATCATCTCATCATCCTCCTCTTCTTCCCTCCGTCACCATTACCCGAACTTGTGCGCATTGTGCTGCAGTCGACTGTTGTATCATATAACTCTCTCTCCCCTTCTCATCCTCTCACGTATCCACATCATCTCACCACACCACACCCCTTCTTCACCTGCAAACTCCACCACCACCATCCCCCCAAACGACACATTTCCTTCTTTCTTCTTCTACTTCTTTCGGTCTTTTCCTTCTCCTCCTTCTCCACCACCTTTGTTCTTCCGACTTTTCTGTTTCCTTTCCCGTTTCTCTCTCTCTCTCGATATTTTCTTCTCTCTTTGCTTCCATTGTCAATGGCAATAATAAGTACACTGTATTTCTTCAGTTTCTATCCTCTCTTTCTCTCTCGTCTGTCCCGATTCTGTTGAGAAGAAGTACACCACACTCTCTCTTTTCTCTTTTTTCGCTATCCTTTCCCTTTCTCCCCTATCTTACATTATCACTCTATCGATCTACTCTATATATTAATATTGTCACTCCTGTAAGAGTTCTGTTGTTATGTAAAAGCTCGTGCGAAGCGCTTCAACCGCTTCAGCTCCTTCTGTTTAAAAGACAAAAAAAGTGAAGATAAAAGCTGGTGAAAAAGCCAAAAAAAGTCAAACTTTCTTTCTCTTTCTCGTGTTGTTTACTTTTCTTAACACTGCTACTGCTTTTTCTGAAAGACGAGCAGTTTGTTGTTGGCCGGCATCTCATGGGTGCTCACCAGCTGGAGGCCATTGTCGGTGGCCAGGCGGACCAGGTCGGCGACGTCTCGAATGCCCCAGCGGGGGTCACGCCCTCGCAGCGACCGGTCAAAGCTGCGATTGCTCTCCGGACTGAGGACGCCGTCCACGGCAAATGGGCCGTAGATGAGCAGCAGCCCAGAGGATGGCGGCAGAAGGTGGCCGGCGCCCTTGAAGAGGCCCTCGGCGCACTCCCATGGGCTGATGTGGAGGACGTTGCTGGAGTAGATCACATCAGGTGGTGGGCAGGAGGAGGAGGAGGAGGAGGGTGACACAGGCCATTGTTCTGGAGGCCAGGTCAGATCAAGAAGAAGCGGCTCTTGAAGATTGGTCAGCCCTGATTGGTTGCGAAGAAGGGCGATGTTCCCGAAGTACTGGTCGTCGACGTCGCTGGG
>NW_016223507.1:0-1426 GCF_001687245.7 Rhagoletis zephyria
ATGATTAAAAGTTGACCCGAAACAGGCGGGGCTTAGTAGTGCCGCTACAGCAACAACAACAACCCCACATGACTCGAAACATCTCTTCGCATGCCCGGAAAACCCGACAACCCTAACGGCCTTGTCCCTGTGGACAAACCCCACAGAAGCTGCACGCTTCCTAGGGTTGCCGTTAGTGGAACTTGACGACAACGACTGAGATACCAACCGTCCTGGGCGGGGTTGTTGTAGCCGCTACAACAACAACAACATTGGGTCTCACAGGACGTAAGCAGCCCCTGACTTTACAATGGTATGGACAAAAGTGTACGACTGAAGAGTCGTCAAAAGTGACTATTGAAATACAGGGCAGATGTACAACAGCGACGTACACGCTACGTAATATTTGCACCATTCGTAACCTCGATTTACCAGAACAGTCCTTCCGTAAAACAGATAATAGCAATTTGAATATTTTGCCATTAGAGGGTTATCATCAAGTCAAACCATCGTTGCTGTTAGGTTTAGACAATACGTATTTAAGTGTGCCGTCTACAACAGTACAAGCTGGCAGCGGAAACCCAGTAGCCATTAATACAAAGCTGGGTTGGATAGCCTACGGTTCAACCCGATCGCCAATTACAACGCCTGTGGTACTACATATTCGAGAAAAGAACAACTTGGACTCGCTACATGAACTGGTTGCAGAATATTTCGCCGCTGATAACTTTGGTGTCAACAATGAGTCAACGAAGCAACTAGAGTCAGAAGACAATCAACACGCTCGTCAGAGGCTGGAAGCTAACACACGTCGCATCGGTAAGCGCTTTGAAACCGGTTTACTGTGGAAAAGTGTTCCACCAGCTCTTCCGAACAGCTTTGCTACAATCCCAAGATGGTCANGTGTTCCACCAGCTCTTCCGAACAGCTTTGCTACAATCCCAAGATGGTCAGTTCTACGTACCGGATTGACTCGGAGAACTCACTCCGACCAAGGACCATCACCACAGCAGCAACCCCCCAAATTTTTTGCCATGGGAGCATGACCCACCGGCAAGTCTGCTCCGTATTCTACTGGTCCGCGCCGGCATAGAACAAAATCCCGGGCCCTGGATCTGTAGTGTTTGGCAGCGCAACATACACCACTCCTCAACCTCTGTCCGCTGCAACCGCTGCAACGCCTGGTGCCATCTAAAGGCATGCTCAGGTCTTCGGCACCACAGGGAGTGAAGTAACAATTTTGTTGCATCGTGCTGCAACAACCAACAAACCTGTAACTCCACACCGCCAACACCCGCCCAACCATCAACCAGTGGATCAGCCACAAGCACGCAACACAGGACATCCACCCAGGAGATGGTTCTGCAGCGTTTGCACCAACCTGATAAGGCGCAACAGAACATCGGTTAGGTGCAACGCATGCAACAATTGGTGCCACCTAAAGCGC
>NW_016223509.1:0-1426 GCF_001687245.7 Rhagoletis zephyria
TCCTTGACGTGGAAACTGTAGTAGACGTCGCAAGGCACCACGATAACCTGGCCTACTTTGATGGCGGTAATGTCAGCCTTTGCTTCCCGAGGACATCAACAAGATGGGCAGAGGCACGTTCTCCATTAAGGGTACGGATATTCAAGGTGCATGCCCTCAAATCGTAGTCCTNATCGTTATTGTGGCAGATTAATGCGGAAACCAAAAACAGTTTCTGAGCAAATTTCCAGATTTCCCACTTGAGTTGGTTGGTGGTGAGAGAACTGGGGCCCTTCTTTTGGGGGCCCAGTCAGCATTGCTTCTTTTGCTGACAGGTAAATCCGCCACTATCTGCAACGATACCAAAAAAGCTTTTCATCCTATGAAACAGCGACGATTCATGGCCTTTTTATTACAGAAAACGCTCATCTGCGCACTTCAATTCACTTACAAGAACTTTTACTGGCTTCGTATTCAGCTCTTAAGAAAATGGTGAAGAAAAATATTGCCATTATTTCGTTTGTTCGTGTCCAAGTTATTTTGACGTCTGATACTCACAGCCTGTTGTCTCATTATTTTCTCACGAAATAATGGAATGGGCGAACACTTCTGTTGCAAAGATGGGTTACTCTGTGCTCTTTTTTTCACAAAAAACTTTAGAAAACCGTAGTATAGGGAGAGTAGCAAATTTCTTAAGACCTGCATACTGCCTTAAAGAAATTTGACACAAGAAGATTTGTTAGCCATTTCTTGTTCATCATTTAATATGGAGTTTTTGATTTTCTTGAGTGCTGGATACAAAGCTTTACGTGGCATAAGACTAGAGGTTGATGCATCGGGCCCATGTTGTAGTTGCAAGATCACGCACGCTTGGAAGAGATCTCACAGGTGAAAATAAGTATGGTAATAGATTAGTATTCCATATGGTATCACAGCGTTAGCATATAAGTGGAGAGTGTTCTAATCTTTAGTCTTTTCAACATAAACTAATAAATTTTTCTTTACAAACCGTTTTTTGGCAGTGGCCGACTCAAAAGTTCTTTTAAGCAGCGCGAAGCAAGTGGGTATTGGCTAGTCCACAAAAAAATCTGTGTTTTTTTTTAAACATATTTTTACTGAATGCGTATGCTATGGAGTAGAGTAGAATTCTATAGTATACTAGAATGCGGAATAAAACTAGCATTTTTGCAAAAACACGTTTTGCCACATGAAAACTTAACTATTTTTAACCGACTTCCAAAAAAGGAGGAGGTTATCAGTTCGTCGGAATCTTTTTTTTTTTTTTTTTTTTTTTTATGTATGTTACCGCATAACTTTGGACCACGTCAACCGATTTCGATAATTCTTTTTGCATCGGAAAGGTAGTGTCTCAGTCCCATACTAATCTGGTTGAGATCTGATCAGTGTATCATGAGATATATATATATATTTTTTTTTATATGGGAGT
>NW_016223510.1:0-1426 GCF_001687245.7 Rhagoletis zephyria
TGCTGTGCCGGCGGCGAGTGACGAGTGGCGAGTAGCGAATGCCATGGGCTGCGGGCCAAGCGGCGAAGGACAATACATACAGCGCAAGCTGTTGTTTTTGTTGTTGCTATTAGAGGTCGTTCTGGCAACAGCTGAGGCAGGTGGTCGATGCCATGCGGCCGATTACGCAGGAGTTTGAGGCCTGTGATGTGGCGCCAGCAGGCGAAATGGGCAGCGAATATGCGAATGAAAACAGAAACGGAAAGCAAGCAGTATACAGCAGCTGATTTGTACTGGGTGTGTGGCTGGAGAGGAGGCGAGATGGTAGGCTCGTCAGGGCGCGCTTGCCTTGCTGCACGTGACTTTTCGAACGAAGATGACGACGCCACAGCGAAGCAGGCAGCGAAAGAGGAGAAGGCAAAAATGAAGATGAAAGATAAGTATGTATGTATGTGTGCAGCTGATGAGCATTGCAGGCAGGAAGGAGGAGATTTTGGAAAAACGTGGCGAGAAATGTGGGTTGCCATTTGTGTATGTTTGTGCGCGTGTATGTTTGTGAAGTAGGCTGAGAAAGGAGCGAATGTAAACAAATAGATTAAAGGGGAAAAATAATATGAACTGCAATAGTGGAATCAAAGGAAACTTTAAGCTGGACTTATGCCGCGAGCAAAGAAACGTTAAGTGGGCGAACTGATGGCCACGCTCAGCAATAATTTACTTTGATCCGACGTCGAAAATAGCAACAGAAATAAAAATAAAAGACCGGCGGGCAATTGAACACAAACAGGAAAGGGCGAGAAGCAAAAAAAAAAAGAATAAAGCGGCCGACCACTAAGCTTCTCAATGGGAGCGTAAGCGTATTTAAAGATTCGACTCTGTGTCATTTGCAACTGCATACTTTGCANCTAGGGGCATACAGGTAAACGCGCGCCTGTTTGAGTGAGTGTCGCTGCGTGTGTGATGACTGTGCAAATTAAAAACAAAATAAAATCTTAATTTCTCGCTTCCCAGCCAGCGATAGGCTGCCTTCTACCTCGTGGCTTTTGAAGGTCAGTGGGCGGTGAATTGATTACAGCGCAGCCAGCCAAATTTTTACCAAAATTCCAGTGAATTTTCAACCTGCTGCTTTGATTCTTTTCATGCTCTGTTAGGCGCGCTTAAACCGCAAAGTTTTTTAAAAGTGGAAAAATAAGTAATTACTTCGTCGGCAATAAAAAGCTTAAGTGCTATGAAAAGGTTATAAAAAAAAATGCAAAAGACAGCGCCAACGATTTGATTCCACTTAAAACGCTTAGAGATCAAGAAGATGATAATGTGGGCGCAATTTGTTAATGAATAACACACAGGGAGTCGAAAAGAGTGAGTGGAGAGGAGAGGAGAGGGTAGGAGAGAAAACAGAAGTAAGATGAATAATAAGGAATTACTATTAAAAAATCTTGTGTAAGCA
>NW_016223512.1:0-1426 GCF_001687245.7 Rhagoletis zephyria
ATTGAGGAAAATGCGTGGGCGTTTGAGGAAAATTTTCGAGTTGCCTTTGTTGTTTCTGCTTTAGTTGGCGAAGCACAGCAATTTCGTTATGTTTCGTTTCGTTTGTGTCACAATCAGTCTCGTTAATGCGTGTTCTGATGTATTTTTGCCCGCTTGCTTACTGCTTCTTTTGACAGCTACGTTTTCTTTTGCTATAATACGCGTTTTATTTATATCTTAGAGTTTTAGTTAGTTTTATGTTTTATTATATTTTATATATATATTTTTTTTTCGTTTTTATGTTGTTCTGCGTGTAACTTCGGTATGGCTGCTGACTGCTTCGTTGCTGTAACTTCGCCTCTTGTTCGACTGACAGCTCAACCTCAGCGTAGTTTCCACACTCTCCGGATTGCCTTGCTACCCACTATTTGCTGGTTGTTTTTTTGTTGTTTGCGTCTGAGTTGTTGCTTTTTTGCGATTCGTAAATTACTAATTGGCGCCTTAGTTTGTGGCTTGGTGTACTTTTAGGCGTTGAATTTAATTTTTTTTTAATTTCCTTAAATTTGCTCTTTGAATTTGCGCTTTGCTGCCATTATTTTCGTAACTGTTTTCATATTTCTTTGCACTTTTTTTCAGTGTTCCTTCTTATTTTTGTACTGCTCTGTATTTCTATATTTAGTATGTTTATGGGTATGTGAATTTAGATGGGTTCGCCGACTTAGCACAGCTTGTGTATCGGCCAGAACCCCTTTCGTCTTCTCTTATAGCCACGTTTCATCGTTTTCTGAGATTTCGACGATGTCGCTCGGCCACTAAATCAGTTTTGCGCATTTTGCGTAGCTTTTTTTTTACACTTCTTTTCTATAGTTAATTAGGGTACTGGGTAAGCGTATGTTTTGGGGGATGCTAAGAGTCGATTAATCGTTTTTAAACAATTTTTTTAACAGTAAACTTTTTATGCTGAAAATAAGAAAAATATTTTTTTTATAAATTTTTTGTATTTTTTTCGAAAATTTGTGCCCTTTTTTGTGCTTATTATTGTTGCTGTTATTGCTGCTGGAGTAACAAGCATTTTGTGCTCAGTNTCCAGCCGCTGTCTATGTGTAAGTGGCTGCGACTGCGTGTCTGTGTTCGTGGCATACACCGAAAATCAGGTTAAGGTGGAGCATTTAACAGCAACAACAAGTACGCAGACACTTTTGCTGATTTCGTTTTGAATTTTAATTTTTTTTTTTTAAGAAATTTCGGAAAACTTTGTCGTTAGCCCATTTTGAAACAGCACACTTTGTATTTTTCTGCACTTTTGCTTAAATATTTGCTGCTAATTCTATTTCAACCTTTCTTCACTAAAAACTATTTTCTTTTCTAATTTTTTTGTAAAATTTTCACACTGCTGCTGCTTTGTTACAGCTTCGCCTTCAGGATGTGTGCGTGTGTGTGTGTGTGT
>NW_016223513.1:0-1426 GCF_001687245.7 Rhagoletis zephyria
CTTTAGTCAAATTTTGTCGTAAGCGTCATTTGTCCACAATTTGGCAGCCTCTCTGTATGAAACACGACCAAATGTGATCAAATTCCTACTAAATTAACGACACTTTTTACTCAATATCTCGGAAACTAAAGGAGGAAAATGGAGAACGTCATTTTTAAGATATTGATTAGTTTAATATGGCTGCATCACTAACTAAGTTATAGAAAAAATTGTAGTCAACATCTCGGAAACTAAAGGAGGAAAATGGAGAACGTCATTTTTAAGATATTGATTAGTTTAATATGGCTGCATCACTAACTAAGTTATAGAAAAAATTGTAGTCAACATCTCGGAAACTAAAGGAGATATCTGAAAACTGATAACACCAATCGAAAGACCTTATTTCAAAATATATAACTGCATCTATAACTAAAAATCGTCAAAATTACGCTTACGACAATCTTTTACCTAGGCTACGATATGTAGGAGGGTTGCCACTTGTTTCAAAAAGCTAGTTCAACTTAAATGAAGGCAGAAAGTTGAAATGTATTTCCTGATATGGGTGTCAGACGATATTTTGTGGTTTGAAGATATTTTGCAGAGGGTTGCCACCTTGTTACAAAGTTAGGCTCAATAGAAGCAATAGGTTGAATAAGTTACCTCAAAGTGAATATAAATCAAAATTGCTTTGAAAAAACTTTATTTCCTAACTGGGTGTAGCAGGGTTGCCCCCTGATTTTATATTTAAATTCAATTTGAATTAAGAGTATTACATAATTTAAATATGTATCACAACACTAGTGTCAGGCGAAAAAGATTTAACGAGGTTTTGGTCTAAAAATAATTTTAACAGGATTGCCATCTGTTTGAAAAGTCGAATTAGATTATATGAAATATTGGCGTCAAACAAAGGAGTATTAAGAAATATTTAGTTTAAGCATTTATAACATTAAAGCAGGTTTAGACCTGTGTAAAAAGTTAATCTCTAATAAGTCAAATGAATTATCAAAGTTTGGGTATAGATTGACATGCGTTAGAAATGTTTTGAATGAAGGTGGTAAGATATTAGCTTGAATATTTAAGATATTTAAGAGTTNATGGTATATATGATTGAAGTTAATGTGGATCTACTTCTCTATTGCTAATTCAAATCAAAACGAGTATTTCATGTACCGTTTTTAACTTGAATGTGATCTTAATAATATCACGTATTCTACGTTTAAGTTTAGCGGCTTTGGCTCCGACACTACCTGCAGGTCAAGACGAAGACGCTGGACTGATCCTTTTTTTTAATTTGATTAGGTGCCTATGATGAAATGAAGCAAGTCCTTCGTTTCTGCGGTAATAATATAGAACCAGTCAAAACTTACCTGATCATCTTACTACATATACTTTCCAAAGAATTGATAATGGTAGTAATTTTATATGTATATCAGCATAGTCTTTG
>NW_016223514.1:0-1426 GCF_001687245.7 Rhagoletis zephyria
TTATTTTTAACCGTATATGTATGATTAAGATAAACGTTCAGCAAATCAAAGATATGGTTCATCTGCATATGGAGAAAGATTTTATTGGAACTGGAAAAAACGCTGAAAAGCATAAAGGGGAAATCCTTTATGAACTACTAATTAATTTTAAATATTAAAAAATTAGTAATAGACATCATTTTTTATTAAAATATATTATTTGAATTTTTTTTTAATCTTTATTGAATTTAAATTTCTCAAAAGCCGCTTTAATATAAGTCAGAATTTTTTCGATATGACAATTTTGATTTAGTTCGGTTCGTTTAAAGGAGCTCTGTTGAACTGAATCAAAATTGCCACATCAGAAAAAAGCTGACTTGTTCCTTTTTGTAATTAACCGATTCAATTCTAAAGCATCTCTGCACCTCTTATGTTTCACATGCATATTCCATCCGAATTTTAATTAATTTTTAAGTTTTTATTTATAAACAAAGAAATTATAATGCTTCAAACCCCCTTCTTGTAGACCGCCACAGCCGCCAATGCTTACATGCGCTGCTGTCCATTCAACTTATCCGAAGTCTCCTCCAACAATGCCATTCTACAATCCGCCTAGTCTGATGCGGCCCAGAGACCGTTCATTTCAGTCACTAAAGTCGCCAGCGCTGGTCCACGTNTTCAAACCCCCTTCTTGTAGACCGCCACAGCCGCCAATGCTTACATGCGCTGCTGTCCATTCAACTTATCCGAAGTCTCCTCCAACAATGCCATTCTACAATCCGCCTAGTCTGATGCGGCCCAGAGACCGTTCATTTCAGTCACTAAAGTCGCCAGCGCTGGTCCACGTCTGTATGAATGGTGAAGGTGCCGATGATGGTGTAACATCAACTACAACATTAAATCCTGTGCCAATATTCGATTGGTCACGCATGCAGCCATTTCAACAGTAGCACCTGCTACTACCAGAGCCCTGACATTACCCGATAAGTGCATGTCCGTAAATGCTCATATATAAGACTTTCTCGAAATATCAATTCATTGAAAGCGTTGTATCATAGGAATAAGCAGAATTATACATATAAATATAGAATTAAAAGTAAAAAAAAATATGATTGCAATATAGCTCATGATCAAAAACAATGTCACAAATATTCGTTCAGTCTTGTATGTTCGCCCAATAGATCTAATTAAGAGTACGTTAAGTTATGTAAGGTATTCATTAACTTAATTGTAAGTCTAGTCGTTAGTATATTTATACATGCTCACATTTTATTATATTTTCTTATATCTGAACAATAGTAATGTGCTTAAAAGTTATGTATGTTATATTCCAGTATTTTATTCAACACATTTCCGAGCGAAAGATAGTTTCTTTTGTATTCGACTAAATTAATTCATCTCTTTTTTACTTTGATTAACAATTGAATTTCATTTAAGTTTAACACCT
>NW_016223515.1:0-1426 GCF_001687245.7 Rhagoletis zephyria
TGTAATTGTATAAATGAGTGTAATGAGCAAATATACATACATGAGTATACTTACATACATACATATGTATGTGCATATGTCCATTAGACTGGCCCTTATTTAATGCGATTTGTTCCGATTTCTGACAAAAAAAAAAACAAAGGAAAGAGTTTCCTAACAAGACTAAAAACAATAGAGTAAAAATTCCTGAAGTGGCCCCCTAAATTTTCACAAAGTAACAAATATTGCAATACTGAATATCCACAAATACATCAGCAAAATATTTCGCCAGTATTCGATTTTTTTATATACTTTTTTTTTTTAATTTAATACCTTGTTTTTGTAATAATTATTGCGACCAAAGTTTTCATACGTAAAAAAACTAGTTTTCTGAAAATTGGTAGGATTTTTTTATTTTTATTTTATTTTTTATTTTTTTCAAACTTTTTATTTTTTAAATAAATTTTTTTTTAATTTCCCGTTTTGGTTTTAACCAAGTTTAGGTATCAAAATGTTCCTTACAATATCTTTTGCCAATGTGCTTAAAAAAATTTTTGTGCTCTTTAGATATAAATTTTTTTTAACGTATTCAACCACTAGCTGAGTGCCACTTTTTATTTTTGTTTGTTTATGATAATTCTAGCAATTCTTTAAAATACTGTTAGTGTAAGCGGCTGCAAAAGGATAGCTTTACTACTAAAAAAAATTATAGCATAATATCACTTAAAGCATTTAAGCGATACAATCAAATTAATTGTAGGTCTCGCTGCTCATTCACCCACTCGTTCATAATGCAAATGAATATTGTGCTTTTATTAATTATGCAAAAACAAAAAGCTTTTATGCCAGGTTGTGTGTTTTTATGTGCGAAATTTCTGTAAAATTATTCATTTATTTTCAGAAAGAAACAAAATATGTAAGTCGGAAGCATCACAGAGAAATAAGGTTAACACTGCAACAGCAACTACATGTGACCTAGATCCGACGTTTATTCATTATTTTAAGTAAGTTTTTGGGCCGAGTTTTTCACTAATAACACTGTACAGCACTCGGCTGGGTATTGGACCAAAACAACTTTTTTTAAAAGACTGAGTTATAAGTAAAAAAAGNAATTTCGAAATTGGACCTTTGGTAAAAAATTATTTTTAGTTATTGCATATAAAAAGCAAAAAAAGTAAAAATACAGAAGTGGCGCGCTTTTTTCTCTTATTTATATGGTGTATAACTTTTTTTGTCAAAACTTATATTACAGCTGCTATAACGGGTCAAAAGTCAGATCTTCGAAAAATTAAAAACTTAATATTTCAGAGAAGTTTGAACCGATTTAAAAAACAAATCGTATCATTATAAAGGCGATTTAATCCCCTTTCTTGTGATATGCATATTTGTATACTTCGCATATAAAAATTTGAGAAAAAGTTATTTTTTCTTTTAAATGTGTTTTTTT
>NW_016223516.1:0-1426 GCF_001687245.7 Rhagoletis zephyria
TTTTAGAAAAAAGCTACTTACAAAACCTTTAATAATTGAATCATGATATTCTCCACAGTGCTGGTGCAAAAGAGAGCGCGACACGAAATGAATATAGCGGCATTGTGAACAAAACATAACGAAAAGCAATGCCCAGCAAACAATTAGGTTTGCTATATATTTGAGTATGATTTGAAATCAAAGCCTTTCTCAAATGTCAAAGGTTTGAAAATGATTTGATATTGATTTGAAAATTACAGCTTTCTCAATAAAAGGGAGAGTTTGATCTCCATTTGAGAATATGGTTAACTCTCAAATCAATTTCAAAGGTTATTTATCAAATGTGGAAATAAAATTTATTATAGGAAATGTATATTTCATNTCGATGTACATGTACATATATGTACATAACAAAAGAAACAATTAATATAAAGTAATTTCTAATAAATTCGTCTTGAAGGACTGCAGCTTCTTCAATCCGCGCAAACATCAAATCCATTATTCATTGTTTTTTTTTTTCAATTGATCTTAATTTTATTCTTAAAATTTTTGATTTAACTGCGCATTTTTATATATCTTTTGGCACTTGCTTACTTTCTTCAAATGAATCACAAATGAATTTCAAATGTAAAACTTAAACCGCCTTTTCAATTCGAGAATCATTTGAGAAAAAGATTTTATAACAAATTGAGCAACACATTTTTCTTAAACGCTTGAAATTGTGTTTCTGGGTCGGAACTAGCGAATACAAGAATGCGAAATGAGCGACAAAAACAGAATCGACGAAAAAGCGGAAACAGAAATACTGCGCTACATTTGTATGTTTATATGCATGTGTGTTAGTATGTTGGAGAGAGGCATAAAGAGCAAATACACAGAAAGGTGAGCGCAAGTATTAGATTCGCCTTTACCGGCTAATGAAGAGCAAATTTTATAGACTGCGACATGCATCTGTGTGTTGTGGGATTAAGGCGAACGTGCGTGTGTGTGTTGGGTGCGCGGCCAAAGTGCTTCTACCTATTTACGCGCCTCTCTTGCATAACAACGCCCGAAGAATGCCATTAATACAAACAGATGCCTTTCGAATTGAATTGGTTTTTGGGATCAGAAGAGCAGCTACTAGGAAGTAGTTCGTTGAATGACTGCATAGTCCGATGTAATTTAAGAGCGCGAGATAAGAGCGAAAATGCTTGCAACCAGTTAAATTCATAAGCACAGAGGTACTGGCAGCAAGCGCGAAATCAAGAGTAGGTACCGCCACAAACTACATGCCTACATACATACATACATACATATGTAGATCACCGCAAAGTGGGCATTCACCAACGTTATTGTGGCACATACCATTTGTTTTTATACCCGAGCGCACTTGTGCACAAGGGTATTATAACTTTGTTCACATAACGGTTGTTTGTAACAGGCAAAACGAATCGAGATAGATATAGAC
>NW_016223518.1:0-1425 GCF_001687245.7 Rhagoletis zephyria
TTAGCGGTACCGCGATTGGCGCAATCTCTATTTCTCTCAATCGTGGTTGTGGCCAGGTTGAGATTTTTCTATTTTTACAGCGACAGATAAGGTTCATACAAATTCATGATGTCGCTGCCGCGTTCAAAAAAATCATGTCGTCATCGACAAAGCGTTTAGATAATGAAGATAACAATTTGGAAGCTGCGGCCCGTAGCTCGTCGTTTTCAATGTGTTCAGAACTTAAAAATTACAACTACAACATTTGAGCATAGCCTCCATATCGAAACGTAAGACGTATTCTACGTCAAAATCTAGCTACTAACAAAGAAAGTTAAAAAGATAAATAAAACAGTAATGAATGATCAAATGAAAATGCGCACTGTTTTTTTTTTNGCTGCCGCGTTCAAAAAAATCATGTCGTCATCGACAAAGCGTTTAGATAATGAAGATAACAATTTGGAAGCTGCGGCCCGTAGCTCGTCGTTTTCAATGTGTTCAGAACTTAAAAATTACAACTACAACATTTGAGCATAGCCTCCATATCGAAACGTAAGACGTATTCTACGTCAAAATCTAGCTACTAACAAAGAAAGTTAAAAAGATAAATAAAACAGTAATGAATGATCAAATGAAAATGCGCACTGTTTTTTTTTTATGAAATATGGGAAGGAAAGGGTGTTACTCAAGCGTGCTTGACAAATCAATTAACTCCATTAAAAAACGTGAGAGATGCATCAAATATTATACATTATTTTTTTTAGATACCCTTTATATTATAAATTCAACATAAAGTTATTATAAACTTTGACCCTTAAGTTTATGACTTTCCAAAAAGTGTATTTGAACGATTTGGCAAGTGCAGAAATCATACTATGTAAACTCCTAGGCAACTTTAATACAAGTAACGCCCATTGTTTATGTCAAAAGAAAAAAAGGTCTTAATACTTTTGGTAACTTTTTGGTTATCTTTTTCAAGTTTTTTGGTAACATTTTCCCCAAGTGTGAGGCAACCGTGCTTTCCCAACCAACCAACCAAGTATAGCCAAATACTACATTCTTTGTCCCTTATCGTTTTATTAATTCTTCACGTTGAAGTGTGCCTTGTTTGTAAAGGATAATTTCTCTGGATAGCAACGTAATTCGAATGAAAGGATCGCCTTTTTCTAGCCAACAACATGTTCTGCTGACTCCGCTAATTTAACGCAACGCTCAGCTGATTGAGTATGGCAGGGAAAGTCCCTACTATCCTTATTTGGAACAGACCCAGATTCTATGAGTGATGCGATGTATTGAGTTGAAACATGGTACAGAGGTGGTGGAGAAGATAATTCATTGCAGTCCCAGGTCTGAATAATTTTTCGAATAAAAGTTAATTTTTGGAATAAAAAAATCTCGAACTTCTTCTTCTTCTTCTTATTTGGCGCTGTAACCGCCTAAGCGATT
>NW_016223519.1:0-1425 GCF_001687245.7 Rhagoletis zephyria
CTGTTGTGGTTGTTGTTTGCTCATCATCATTTTCTGCTGGTGATGCACTCTATTACTAACTTTAACTACTACTACTTCTACTGTGGTGCCGCCAAAGCATTTTGATTTTGATTTTAATTGAGCCGTCAAGCTCTAAAGTAGTAAAGTTGCGGTTCTCGCTACTACTGCTGCTTTTTCCTGTACAGTAAGCGGATTTGAGCAGTACTTAATTTTGTCCGGGAGTGAGTTGTCAGTGGCTTGTGTTGACTCATCTTCTCTTCCTTAAACTTTCTCAGTTTTTTACGATTACGATCAATTGAACAGGGGCAATAAAATTGCGTTTTTAGAGCTCTGAAAGAGAAGGAGAGATTGAGAGAGTAGCCTTGAGTGAGTGGAAATGAAAAAAGACTGTTTTTGTTGCTGCTGTTGAACCGATGCTATTTTGGTTTGTTGAGCACAGCATCAGCAGCAGCAGCAGACGTCTCACTCACTCAATCGATTGATTTCATTTCACAACATTTCACTGGTGGCAGTAGTAGTTTTGAGTCTAGTGCTTTCTTTGTGATAGAGGCCCACTTGTTTAAGATGATGGCTGAGAAAGGTCTTTCTTACTTTTTTAGCATCAGTTGCGGCAGCAGTAGCAGCAGTCGAAGATTTGCTTAATGCTAATCAGATTTTTTGTTATATTTTTGACTGCTTTTAGCCGAGCAGGAAGAAAGAAAGAAACGATGTTGAACAGATGTCTGTTGCTGTTGCTGCTGCTGCTTCGGGCGTCTGGCGTCGGTGATGTGATGACGGCGGTGATCTTCTTCTTTTTGTGATCCTCTCTTTTTTGTTGTTTTAAAATCTCTCTTTCTTTATTTTCGATGAGCCTTGGCCTTGTACGGCGACAGCAAGCGTCAAGACGATTTTGCTGTGCATTTGTTGAACAGCAGAGCTCTTTGTGTGGCTGCTGACTCAAAGTGCAAATTGACGTCACTTCGTTTTCTTACTGTTAGTTTAGTTTAGGAGATTTGCCATTCTGAATTACTAGCTCTCTTTGTTTGTCTGATCTGGTGCTGAAGGAAAATTAACCAAAAGGGAATGGATTACCTAATGCTGGTGATGATTGCTTCAAAAGCGGAAGTTTGCTTGAAAGAAGAAGAAGAAGCAGATTTGCAGATTCGTAGAGGTTTCTGCTTCTTCTGTAGATGATTTTTTAGGTTTATGTCTGGATGTAGTTTTTTGCAAGAATATTAGACATTCGTCGAGGATTCGTCAGTCAAGCAGGCTTGAGACTTGAAAATGATTTTGCCTCGCTTCACTGGACGACCAGAANGCTCAGAGCGCCCATCGTCAGCCTGCGATGCTTATTACCAGTGTGTCATTTTTGATGGGGAACGNTCTCAGAGCGCCCCTCGTCAGCCTGCGATGCTTATTACCAGTGTGTCATTTTTGATGGGGAAC
>NW_016223520.1:0-1425 GCF_001687245.7 Rhagoletis zephyria
TCTTTCTTCTTGAGAACTTTTGAGGGACTTATTGACCTGCATATAGGAATTAGGATTCCTCGAGAGCGATTGAGCCTCTCTAAGCATGCCGACGTCAAGGGTATACCTGTAAATCGTCAAAGTCATAAAGGAGGCTCTTGAGAATAAAGATTTTGAAGTTGGTGCTTCCTTGACATCGAGGGGGCTTTCAATTATGTGGACAGAAGTGTCAGAGCGGAATAGGGTAATGCCTCTTGCGTCCTTGCACCTCTTCTCTGGGTAGACGCGATAAACGACGTCCTAGAGCAATTGGAAAGGAGAAGATGCCAGGTTATTGCCT
Organism: Rhagoletis zephyria; assembly: GCF_001687245.7. NCBI lineage: Eukaryota > Metazoa > Arthropoda > Insecta > Diptera > Tephritidae > Rhagoletis > Rhagoletis zephyria. The sequence continues at coordinate 320 of NW_016223520.1, forward strand.
GTGCGGATCATGTGGCACCCATCCTCAACTGAAACTTCTTGGACACTCTGTATTGGTTTATGCAAGGGTATTCAAACTTGATCGAGGTGAAAAGTGCCTCATGCCCAGCTTCCGTTAATAGCGGGTGTTTCACCTGTTCTCTCTGACAGGATCAAGTTCTTGAGCGGAAGCCAAATAGTGAGGATCGAGTGAAAAAGGCATCGGTGTCTCTTTACTGTTATTCTCATGTTAGGAAGCTAGGGCGAGTGCACAGAGTGGCCCTCGTTGGAATCAGCTAAGTACTCCTGACCACTTCTACTCTGGCGCTAAATGCTATGCTCATTATCGCACCTGTTGACTTTGCAGGCAAAGTAGCGACGGTTCGCTCAGCCTATAGGCTCAAGTGATGTGAGTTCTCTATCAACCCAGTGTACGGGCTCTCGAAAGGTTCCACTTCTTACCGGTTAGTTTGTTGCATCAGAATGTTTCGAGGCCGACTGATAACGGATCCTCTCCACGCATATCACTCCAAGGGGTGAATGGCAGAACGGCAGTCTCTGGAGTAGGGGCGAATAAACATTTAAACGGACGGATCGAAGCTGGATGGGAGAGCTGGAGGAGGTGGCTACTGTCAGGAACTCTCAATAGATCTTATGTTTAGACTTCAGCGTATTTCAGGCAGAGGTGGCCGCTATAGAAGAGGCAGCCGATTGGATATGCACTCTTCACTCTACTCTGATAGACAATCGGCAATCATGGAACAGGGATCGCTAGTGGTAGCATCGAAATTGTTCGTCTGATGATACCACTAGAAATTTCCGGGCTGATGAATTGGCTAGGCAGGTCACCCTCCAGGCCGTCAGCTCAGTCAGGCAGGGCATAGTAGTTCCGTTGGCAACCTGCGGTCTGCTCCTGGACAGATGAGCTAATATTCCGTTCAGCGATCGCTGGGAAAAAACCCCGACATGCAAAGTCTGAATATCTGCTATCCGGTTGTTAACAGCAGACAGCCAAGGGAGCTTCTGAAGCTGGCTAAGCTCCAGCTCTCGATTCTTACGTGTAGACTGACCAGACATTGTTCTTTAGAACCCACTCGGTGACTATCGTCACGTAGCCCTGCTGCCGCA
>NW_016223521.1:0-1425 GCF_001687245.7 Rhagoletis zephyria
ATCAAATATAAAGTATTCATTTTTACTATGCATTATTTCCCTTAGTGTAGTGTGTTTGATAACCAAATTGTTAACAAACGAAAAGTGCACTTTGCTAATGATGTTATAAAATATTCAATTACTTGTTTGAGTGAATTATAATGAATATCTAATTGTTTTTGGTTATTTACGAAATGGTTATTAGCAAAGTGTTTTTACGTACGAAATAAGCCAACTTTTACTAGCTAAATTTGGAGGTCATGTTGAATTTGTCAGAAGTTACAATTTTTTACTATAAAGCAATCCCGTACTTTTCAGTGTTACCCTTTCGATCTGAGCGAGTTTTTCGACAGTTTTACTAGATTTAGTCCGACGAATACGGGATCAAACCAAGCAGGAGAGAAAAAGATTTGCGTAAAGAATACTTACACTGCCGGAACAAAGTATTGGCACAGCAAATTTTTCACAATATATGCAACAATTTTTATTGTAATATTTTTCCGCTCATTTCATATATAAGTACGGTTCATTCTACAACAAAAAATATAAAAATATAATTCCTAATTGTGTAAAACTCGCGAAAATTCAGCAAATTCGCATGCAAATTTTCAACTTTTTAATCAGACTTTTTAGAAACTTACGTAGTATTTATAGGTGTTCATTGATCGATTTTTGTCATTCAACAAGTGTCTCCGAACGCGTAAAGTACGATTTTTTTAAAGTGACGAAAAAGTAATAAAAGTATAAAACCGAAATGAGTGCAAATTATCCAGAAAATATCAATTTATTTTGTTACGTTTGTGGCAAAAGAGCTTTTCCAACAAATACTGCATTACTCACTGAGCAAGTGGAGCGCGCTTTTAAACTTTAACGACTTGCCTTTTTTTGCGTTTTGGATTTTTTATGAATTAAAAAAAAAAAAAATTTAATTTTTAGGCAAAAATAATTTTTTTTCTTCATACATTTATTTTTACCGGCAAAACTGTTGAGTATATAGAAAAACGTTATATTAACAGATTAAAGGAATTGTAATTTTTAATTTTTTAAATTTGTTTGAGCAAAATCGGACTAGTGGTTCTCGAGTCATGTCAAAAAAAAGACCACCAAAGTGGACAATTTCCCCTATATGATAGTTACTAACTTCAAATCGATATATCTCGATTCCTAGACGTGACCCAGCGAAACGCCGGGCCACGTATAACTTGTTTTTGACCGATATAACATTTCCCGTTGGTTTCATAAAATCCCGGTTTTGACTGTCGCATAGTGTTATTAATTATGTGCATTTAAGATAAAATTTTTTGGTCGATGTCTCATTAAATTCTCATAAATTGCATCAATTAATATTCCATTCTATATCGATTGATTTATGTGGGTGACAACAGCAGCTAATTTATTACTATGAACTAATCCATATATTTGTGTGTACATTTACATATGTATGTA